>NW_006800684.1:125531-133775 GCF_000485575.1 Poecilia formosa | reverse complement strand
CCAAACACCATCACCTCTGTTTTCTTTTCATTAAAATTTAAAAAGTTCAAGGCCAACCAAGCTTTAATGTCACCTGGACACAAAAGATGAAGACTGAATATGAAGCCGGTTCGTACAGCCTGACCCTCTGAGCGAACCAGAACCTGACTGGACCTCTCTGCCGTTTACCAAACCAACTTGTAATCGCTTCCAGCTCATCTGAATCTTTATCTTGCTGAGGAACAACCTGACCTAAAGGGTTCCTGCAGGGGGCGCTGCAACACCAAGATCCAGCTGTAAATGTGGCTTCCCGGTTTTTACTCATCGGTGGCGTTAAACCGGAAGGAGTTTCTGCAGGAACGTTGTATGATGCGCGCCGTCTTTGTCCTGTTTTGTTTTCATTGATTTCGTCTTATTTCGTGATGGTTGCGTGACGAATGTCGAGTCTGTCTGGACTCTGTCAAGGTAAGTCGTTTTCACTTCGTAGCTGCTTGTTGTTTCTGTCCTGACCGTCTCCGTCTCCTCCTGCTCTGAATCGCCGCTTTCCTTTATTTTTTTAGGCAACCCCAGCGACTTCGACGAAGGCCTCGCCAGAACGGCTGCTCTTCACCGCTGAGGCTCCGCCCCCTGACCCGTTTGAGTATTATGACGCTGGGAACCACTGGTGCAAAAACTGTAACATCACTTCTGGTTCCATGTTTGACTTTTTCACACACTTACACAGCAAACCGCACCGGAAGGTTTGTTCTTCACACGGTTTGATGTCTCACTTTTCTCCTCTGATCAATTTCACCGTGGGTGTTTTTGCTCGCAGACTTTGGATCCGTACGATCGGCCCTGGGCCTCCAGTCCCACCAAGACCCCCAAGACCACCGCAGGAGACGCCAAACGGACCAAACCAGCCAAAGGTACTGGCACCATGTCGAGATTTGATCCAATTAAAGCTGCGGCTGCTGATGTGGTCTCTGAGCCACTGAATTTTGTTAGCTGTCTTTTACTTCCAGGTGGAACTCAGATTGGACCTCTGTGTCAGAGAAGAAGACATTTACACCTTCTGATGTCTTTTCATTAGTTTTTCCATCAGCTAGCGCTCTGAGATAACTGCTCACCATTCTCTATAGAAACAGCAACTATTTTCTCTGAATCTCTCGGTCCTGACAGGTTCTGATGTCCGCCAGGTAAACACTATTGGAAGCTGGTTTTGTCTCCTGCCCGGTGTTTGAACGGTGCTGCTTGTGTTTGACTGCAGGGTCAGAGTTCCTGGTTCCTGTCAGAGGGTTCTTCTGCCTGCTGTGTAAGGAGTTTTATGGAGACGCCATCTGTGCTGAGGAACACGTCATCACACACTCTCACAATGAGAAATACAAGGTATGAGCTACAGGAGGCCGGCTGGTGTAGTTTCACCTCCAGCTGCTGCAGAGAACTGGATCCTTTCAGACATGGACCCCAGGCCCGGTTCTCGGCTGCACTGGTTCTGACTTTGCTTCCTCAAAAGTTAGCTGCTAAGCTAGCAGGGCAACTAGCATGCTAATGCTGAAGTGCTAATGCAGCAGAACAGTTCTTTCACTCTCAAAACGTCGTCTGGTCACAACTTGGAGCTAAAGGTGAGGCGGCGAGTCTTTACTGGTCTGCTCTTCTTCAAGTGTCTGAGCGGACTGGGGAAGCACCGCCACCCTGTGGTGAAACCCGGTACAACATCCCAGTTCACCCCATTTTAATTCTGATAAATTAATAAAACAAAACAATGTAATCACAGATAATTTTATTATGTTGGATTCATGTTAGTATGTATCTAAAGACATAGCTGTGAATTTAAAGAAATATTTCAAAAATAATCAGAAATCCCTGCAGGACCTCCCCACGTTGAAGACCTCTCGTCTCAGCAATAAAAACTTTCCCAGGACCTAAACTCATGCATATTTCTGTTTTTCATGCTTCCTTCACCAGAAACAAACGGTGGAGAATCCGCTGTATGAGCAGAGGAGGAATCTGGACCGGCAGGCGGGCCTGGGTTTGGAGGCAGGCGGAAAGAAACGCAAATATGACGACGACGATAAAGACAGAGACGAAAAGAACAAAAACAAAAAGGACAAAAAGAAGGAAGAGGAGGCTGCCGAGACCTGCGATGAAAAAATCAAAGTAAAGAAAGAGGAAGAGGAGCAGAAAGTGAAGGCAGTCAGAAAGAGCCTGGAGGAAGACAAGTTTTACAGCAAGAAAGATGAAGATGAAAAGTACAAACAGAGCAAAAAGGAGGAGAAACACAACAGCAGAGAGAATGAAGACAGGAACAGCCGGTACAGAGGCAGCAGTCGAGACGAAGAGTATCGGCACCGCCATCGCAGGGACGACGATGGTCATCCAAAGTACGGCAATAAATGCACCGAGGACAAATACAAGGAGGAGAAATGTTCAGATTCCAGATCTAAACATGATCGAGAGCGAGATGAAGGGAAGCATAAAGCCGAGCCTGAGAAACCAGGAGGGAAACCAGACGCCAGGAAGTCTGAACCTCCGCCAAAACCCTACGAGCTGCCCAAGATCTTCTGTGGGCCGAGTCCGGCCATGAGGGCGAAGCTCCGCAAGCAGGCGATGGAGGCCAGCAAAGCACCGGCCTCTGCAGCCTCCGCCACTTCGTTTGGGAAGTTCACATGGAAGAAGAAAGAGAACCAGCTGGCAAAGGAAGCCCAGAAAGTTGCAGCAGAGTTCCTCAAGGACGAAGAAGCAGCTGCAAAGGAGAAGCCAGGGGAAGAAGAGGACTCCTTCTCCAAGTCAGTGGCTGCTGCCAAAGAGATTGCTGAGAAGCTGGCCGGTGAGGAGCTAAAATCTCCACCTTGGTACACGTCTGGTCGAGGACAGATCCGGCCAAACCTCCGTGCTCCTGTGGCTCCGCTGAGGAGAGCTTCCCTGGCAGGAAAACCTGCATCCCTTAACACATTTCTGAACATGAGACCCCAAAGCACCGATGGAGGTCCACCAGGGCCTTTTCCTAGGGCCCCTTTCAGGCCCCCAAACCCACAGATGTTCAACAACAAACCCGGGCCTCCAGTAAGCTCTGCTGGACCGTTGGGGGTAATGTCTGCTGCACCCACGGTGACCAGACCAGAGCAGTTTGGTCCTAAACTCCCTCCTTCAATGTTGAAACCTGGACCATGTCAGAATACCTCTAAACCTGATTCAGCTGAGTCAAAACCTGAAATGAAGCAAGGGCCACTGTTCCCTAAACCTGCTCCGGTCCAGTCAAAACCTGCAACAGGACAGAGTAGTCCTTCAACAACTTCCCCTGCTCCGTTAAACACAGCATCCTCAGAAACTCGGTCTGCTCCATCAGAGGTTAAAGCTGCGACTCCTCCAGCTCCCGCTGCTCCACTCACTCCATCCAAAGCTACGCCTTCACAACCAGCATTGATAAAGATTGTGTCCGATGTGGCGGCTCCTGGCGTCCCGGAAAGTGAGCAGACTCGCACCGTGTTCGTCAAGCCACCTCCTTTCAAGAGCATGCTAGCAGGGCCTCAGAAGTCGGAGAAGCTCCAGGGCAACCTGGCTGCAGCCAAGGCTCAGGCCTTATTTGACATCTTCTACAGCAGCCTCGGCCAAGCCGGCCCTTCCTCTTTCTCCAGAACAGAAACCGACGTTGGAGCTGGTAAAGGTTCTCCTTCAGTCCAAAATAAGAATCAGTCCCAAAATAAACCTGAACCCCAGATCCAATCACAAGATCAAACCCAAACACCAAACATACTCCCAACTCAGACCCACAACCAATCAGAGCCCCCAGATGAACCCAGACCCCAAACACAGGAAATGCCTGAATCCCAACCTCAGGTTGAACCACAACTCCAAAATGAGCCTAAAGCCCTAAAACTCACCCAACCACAACCTCAACAAACCCAACAAAAACCTGAATCTCAACCCCCGGATCATCAGAAGGAGCCGTCACATGAACCTCAAACGGCCCCCCAACACCATTCTCTGTCGCCCACCTCTACTGAACCTCCAAATACAATACCAACTTCTCCACAGAACGGGTTTCAAAGCCCACAAACCCAGGCTGATGGTGACATTCAAATTACCTCCGTTTGGTCTCTTCAGGACATCACAGCTCCAACAGATAAGGCTGCAGGTCCTGAACCATCTGACCCACCTCCTCACTCAGAACAGACTCCATCAGCTCCTACTGAAGGATTGTCTCAAAGTCCTCCCACTAGTCCTGGGCGTAAATCTCAAATCTGCCCACAGACCAAGCCCATTTCGATGGAACCAGCAGCTGAGCCACTGTTCCAGCCGGAAACTCAGTTTGAACCCCAAATAGACCAGGATGCTAATTCACATCAAGAGACAACTCCAGAACCACAGCCTAAACCCAAACCAAGTCCTAGAACCAGAGGTAAGGCAGCAGCAATGAAGAAGACCCCTTCTGCTGCTCCGGTTCGTCAGACCCGCTCCCAGACCCGATACCAGACTCGTCAGCAGCAGAGTCAACCAGAACCCAAACAGGACCCAGGCGCAGGGAACCAGGACCTCACGGCGTCAGAAGCTAAAGGTCTGGAGTCTCCTGATCCGGAGCAGGAGGCCGCCTCGCACAGAGAGACGGATCCTCCAGGGACGGACGTCACCCCGGAAACCTTGGGTCTCCCTTCAGACATGACCGCCCTGGACTTTGACTACACTTTCAACTTTGAGTAGGATGCCGGGGTCCCAGAGGTATTTACAGGGCGGGAGGACATGACAAGTTAAGGAAACTTGGACTGTTAAAGTACCAGACTGACGTGGAGATCTGACCTCCTCCCAGAAGCCCCGGCTCTACGTCAGACTCCTTGTTTTCCACCAATAAGACGCTTTGATTTCCTAAAGTCTGCAGGTTTCTGTGGTTTGGATTTAAAGTCATGTTCCTCTTTAGATCTAGACACCAGCGGCTCCCGTGTTCTTGCCTGCAGATGTTTCTCCTCCATCGTGCTGACGCTGTAATATTTGTTTCTTTCAGCAGTTTTAATAAAGAATGTTCTGAACCCTTCTCTTCTTGCGTTGCTTGAACGTTTCTAAAGCAAGACGGACTGAGAAGGTTAGGTGCTTCATCCCTTATCTGATGATCTGATGCTGACTTGCTAAAGTTGTTACTAAACTGTAACTTCACAACATGCTCAACATTTCTCATTTTAATTTCTTACTTTTCGTGGTTCTCATAAAGCTTCCCCTTTATTCTGCTAATATTATGAATTTATTCTCAAAGAAAAAAATAAATCTTAGCCTTCATACTTTTGCCTGTCAGAGAAAAATGAAGGTTAATCTTTCTGTCGCTTAGTTTCCTGTAATTAGACAACTAAGCGTTAGTTTAGATCTAAATATTTAGTTTGAAACGGTGACATGAATAACAGGCTAAATAACCCAGATTATTCCCGTTTTGACTGCATAACTTTCCAGAACCAACCAAACCATGTTCTGACCTCCTTGGATTAAAGTTTAATGTTCAGAACCAGAACCTGAAGGTAAGAACATCTGGTCCCTGCGGAGAACATCCACCTTCTCCTGGTTCTGTTCGGTTCGGAACCCGCCTTCCTCAGGTTGGAGGGTTGGTGTGTGGTTCGGTTCGGGTTCCTCAGGTTGGAGGGGTTCTGTGTTGCTGGGGAAGACTCCAGATCCGCATCGCCTCCCTGCAGCAATCACCCTCGCTGTTAAACTCACGTTTATCCAATAGGAAAAATCCCTGCACGCGTCGCTAGGCAGACGGCGGCTCCGGCAGCCAATCGCATTGGCCGTGTGGGGTAGCGGGCGCACGGAGTAGACTGACCGAGTGACAGCGTTTGAGTCCCGGGGAGGAGGATCGCAGAGGCTCCGTGGGAGAAGTCAGCGCCGCGGACAAGATGCCGAACAAGCCGAAGAAGGAGAAGGTGAGTGTGGGCTACGCCCCGTGGAGCGTGGAGGGAGAGCGGGGTGGAGGCGGGTTCAGATTTGATGAAGCTAAACGACTAAAAGGCCCGTTAGCATCACACAGCGCTGAAGTCGGCTCGTGATTGGTAGCATCAGTAAAGGGTCATTCCGTAGAGTTAAAGTCTGATTGCTTAAAGGTTTAAGAATCTTTTTCATATATATAGAAATCACCTGGGGCCACCAGCAGGAGGCGCTAATGGAGGAAAAGCTTTAAGTTCATCTTCAGAAAAGTCTTTTAAATTTTAGAGTCTGATTTTAGAATGAAAGTGTTTGTTTGATTGGTTCTGATCAGAGGAGAACAGAGTCCCTGAACCTCCTGATTTAACAGTCATTGTTGAAATAAAACCAGTAACCTGCACCAGTTTAACCAGTTTGAGCTGGTTAATAACTCCATAGATGTAACGGTCCTTACTATCGGTCACAGGCCAACTTCAGGAGAGCTAAAGGTGTCCACAGAGGAGCAAGAGAACCGAGACCAGCTGCTTCCGCTCAGTCCCGCCGGTACCGGGTGGGTGTGTCCCGGCTGCGAGGGAGCCGGGAGCTCCGGGAGTAGCTGGCTCTCTGATCCGCCTGGGAGCTCCGGGGCTCGGCTGCTGGCTGTCCCCGGGCAGCGTGACTCATCCCAGCGACTCCGAGGCTGCGCTTCCCCGCAGTCCGGTTCCGGATCACTGGGTCAGAACCAGCGATCCAGAACCATCAGCCGGTTTCATGTTTAGAGCGGTTCTGATGGAACCGGTTCCTGTGCGATCAGTGAGAACCTCAGGGTTCTGGTTCTGATCGGATCCTGTTGGACCAACTGATTTCTCTGACTCGGTTTCTGGTCCGGACCTGATGAAAGTCACTGGATCTCTATGGATCTGCTGCAGCACATGACCGGGTTCTGGTCCAGATCTAAAGGAACCCGCAGGTGATCCCTACTCCATGAGGTTCTGATGGTTCTGATCCAGAACCGGGTCAGAACTCTGCTCCCTGAACTTCCTCCACTTTATTCTGAAAAGTTCTCCCCAGGAAGTTGTGATCCGATTTATAACCATGTTCTTCATCATTTGGGCCCGATTTCTCGGACCCGGTTCCAGCGTTGGTTCTGATCAGTTTAACAGAGTAACACCATGGTTCTGGTTCTAGTTCTGGTTTGTTGTTTTTCAGGAATCCAGCAAATCTTCCAAAACCTCCAAGAACAGCAGCAGCGTGAAGGACGGCGGGCCGGAGAACCCGGAGGAGGTGGGTCGCCCCGGCCGCCGCGGCCCGACCGGAACCAGAACCTCTGACCCGCCCATGTGTTTCAGGTGCAGCAGCAGCAGAGCGGCAACAAGCGCGCCAGCTGCAGCACGCCGCCGCCGACGCAGCTCAACAAGATCAAATACTCCGGCGGCCCGACGCTGCTGAAGAAGGAGCGGCGCCAGAGCTCGACCCGGTTCAGCCTCACCAAGAACCGCGAGCTGCAGAAGCTGCCCGCCCTGAAAGGTGACCGGACCGGACTGGACTGGACCGCACCAGAACACGACCCCATTCAGATCCGAATCTGTCCCTGTCCCCAGATGCCCCGCCCCCGGAGCGTGAGGATCTGTTCGTGCAGAAGCTGCGGCAGTGCTGCGTCCTGTTCGACTTCATCAGCGACCCGCTCAGCGACCTCAAGTACAAGGAGGTCAAGAGGGCGGGGCTTAACGAGATGGTGGAGTACATCACGCACAACAGCGAGGTGGTGACCGAGAGCATCTACCCCGAGGCCGTCGTCATGGTGAGTCCCAGGTGTATCCAGGTGAACATATGGGCGTGTCTGTAGGAAGCTCCGCCCCCTCGGCGCCGCCTGGAGCTCAGCACCAAAGGTTCCCTCATTGTGCTACGTTCACTTGCCCTGGGACGTCTGGCGTTTCCTCGTTTACTATAAGCTAGCGCACATGTAGCTACCAGAACCGTCACTATGGTAACGGCTGTTTGTGTCCTGCAGTTTTCCATAAATGTGTTCCGGACTCTTCCTCCATCCTCCAACCCGACTGGCGCTGAGTTCGACCCGGAGGAAGACGAGCCGACGCTAGAGGCGGCCTGGCCTCACCTGCAGGTACGACTCCAACTCCTGGAGGTCCAGGTGAGCAGAACCAGAACCAGAACTGACCCAACCTGTGAATCCACAGCTGGTGTACGAGTTCTTCCTTCGCTTCCTGGAGTCTCCGGACTTCCAGCCCAACGTCGCCAAGAAGTACATCGACCAGAAGTTCGTTCTGTCGGTAAGACATCACCTGGCCAGGTGGGGCTCCAGGTGGGGCTCCTGGTGGGGCTCCTGGTGGGGCTCCAGGTGGGGCTCCTGGTGGGGCTCCAGGTGGGGCTCCTGGTGGGGCTCCAGGT
>NW_006800684.1:122071-124851 GCF_000485575.1 Poecilia formosa | reverse complement strand
CCCTGACCTCCCCAGGTGATCATGGGCCTGCTGAAGTTCTGGCCCAAAACCCACAGTCCGAAGGAGGTGATGTTCCTGAACGAGCTGGAGGAGATCCTGGATGTCATCGAGCCGGCCGAGTTCGTCAAGGTGCAGGAGCCGCTCTTCAGGCAGCTGGCCAAGTGTGTGTCCAGCCCACACTTCCAGGTACCAGAACCAGAACCGGGCCGGCATCGGCAGCAGCTGCTGGTTCTAATGGAGGTTCTGCTGTGGTTCCAGGTGGCAGAGAGAGCGCTGTACTACTGGAACAACGAGTACATCATGAGTCTGATCAGCGACAACGCCGCCAAGATCCTCCCCATCATGTTCCCTGCTCTCTACAAGAACTCCAAGAGCCACTGGAACAAGTACACACACACACACCGACACACACACACCGACACACACACACCGACACACACTCTTCCTCCTCCTCTTCCTCAGGACCATCCACGGTCTGATCTACAACGCTCTGAAGCTTTTCATGGAGATGAACCAGAAGCTGTTTGACGACTGCACTCAGCACTACAAGGCCGAGAAGCAGAAGTAGGTTCTAGGAACCAGAACCTCTGGACCGGACCGGACCAACAGAACTGACCTGTTTCTGCTCCTCATGCAGAGAGAAATACAAGCTGAAGGAGCGGGACGAAGTCTGGATGAAGATCGAGGATCTGGCCCGGCAGAACCCACAGGTAGGGGGCTGAGGATGACGATGAAGATGATGAAAGTCTCTGGGCATCATGTCTCCTTCTGTTTACCTGCAGAGCAATAAGCTCCACCCCCTGCAGCCTGGACTCCACCCACAGGAAGAGGTGAGTGATGCTCTGTGTGTGTGTGTGTGTGTGTGTGTGTGTGTGTGTGTGTGTGTGTTTCTGACTCGTGCTGCGTTCCAGTTCCTGATGTTCAGCGATGGCGGCATGGCCTTCATCTCCATGGAGACAGAGACTCCGACAGCAGAGGACATCCAGCTGCTGAAGAAGACGGTGGAGACGGAGGCGTCCCAGGTAGACACACCTGTTGACCTGAGCTACGCTAGCTAGCGGTGGCTAACCAGTTCTCGGTCTGGCCTGCAGGGGGCGAAGGAGCTGATGCGCAGGAAGTCGGAGCTGCCGCAGGACGTTTACACCATCAGAGCTCTGGAGGCGCATCAGAGGGCCGAGGAGTTCCTCACAGCCAATCAGGAGGCTCTCTGACCCCCATGAGGCCCCGCCCTCTCCGCGGCTCTGCCCCCTGGTGGCCCGAACCAGTAGGACACTAGAAGCTCCGCCCGTCTGTCCATGTGCCGTGTCTCAGCGTTCCACTGTGATTGGACATCACCCCACAAGCCACGCCCACATCTCCCCTGAGGCTGCCGCGGTTCAGACCGCCACCGAGCGCCTGAACGCATCGTCGGAGTCTACAGCAGGAGCCCAGAGGTGCGTCCTGATTGGCTGCTCCAGCCCCACCCCTATTATGGGCTGCCCAGGTGTTGTCATGGAAACTGTGGGGCCTTCAGGCTCCTGTTGTGCTCTACTGCACTTGAATGCAGTGTGGATGAATGTCCCTGTGACCTCTGACCTCACTTAGCCAATCAGGTTTGGATCTGCATAGACGCAGTGAATGTAGGCGTGGCCTCCGCCAGGGCTACCGCCAATCAGGGCTTAGACCCAAACACCAGGAACCAAGCCTGGTTCTGACGGTTCTGATGGTCCAGTCACCACAGGAAGTGATGCGATGGGTGCCAGTTCCTCCAGGCATTTCAGACATGAACTCTGATTGGTCAGAGGAAACAAATCGTTTAATTAACCGGCTCTGAGGTGGGGGAGGGGCTTTGTGATGTCAGGGAGGCCACACCCCCATGGAGGCCACGCCCAGAGTGGCCACGCCCACAGCACATCCGTTTTTTCTTCATCGCTCTTCCAGCTGTTGAGCCGGCACGTCATCATCCCATTGGCTGTGATAAGCTCCGCCCCCACCACCCCCATGTCGTGACACCACCAGGCGGCGCTGTTCCAGATGTTTATTGAGCATCACATGGTGATTTGTACAGATGTTCATGTACAGCAGAAATAAAGCAGATCCCGCCCCCATGTATGACCACTTCCTGTTTCTACACACAACAGGAAACATGAGAGCAATGAGACGGGAAGGAAGCTGGTCCAGACTAAACCAAGAAAGAAGAGTCAGTAAACAGTTATCTGGGTCGGATCGGAACCAAAAGCGGCCGAGGCTGCAGCTGCTGGCGGTGCGTTCAGGGTCCTGTAGGGATGGCGGTGCGTTCAGGGTCCTGTAGGGATGGCGGTGCGTTCAGGGGACGTGGTTCCGGCGCAGCATCCGCAGCCCGGCAGAACTCTGGCGCTCCTGCAGTGTGTTCTGGACCAGATCGCTCCACTGGGCGTCAGAGATCTGCTGCGCCCAGGGCGGCACGCCAAGCGAGGGCAGCGCCACGCCCGCCATCGTCCTCTTCACCAGCTCCACATGGGCTGCAGAGACAGGAAGTGATGTCAGATCACACCGCTTAGGTTAGGGTCAAACAGGAAGTGATGTTCTGCACGACCTTTAACCTGATCTGTTCCTTTAGTGGTTCCTCATCGTAAGCAGGACAGCAGAACCTGGACCGGGCCCTGACCCAGTTCCAGACAGCCTAATCTCTGGTACCTCTAAACAGAATCCTAAATCCGATCCGGTTCCTCTAACCCAGGGGTCCCCAAACTACGCCCCGCGGGCCAGATCCGGCCTGAATCCACATTTGGTCCGGACCCCTGAACAATACCAGAGAGCAT
>NW_006800684.1:105857-121495 GCF_000485575.1 Poecilia formosa | reverse complement strand
ATCTTATTTTGAAGGGATATGTAAACGTTACCATAGCAACCAGAGTCAGAGCGTTTGGGCAGTGGAGAGGAGATGAGTAGAGCTGTGAGATTTAAGGATGTCGGCCGATTCTCCAAACCTCTGTGACCACAGAGCTGATAAAAGTCCAACAGGTTCGATCGGTTCGTGTTCAGCCTCAAGGCAGGAGCAACACGAACCGATTCCAGAGGATAATCCAGTAAAACCCCCAACATAGCAAACGGGAATTTAGAATAACCAAACATGGATGACGATGTAGAAGCAATAGTGACAGTTTGTGGAGACATTTTAAAAGATAAAAGACGAAACAAAAAGAAAAGGCGGTGGATGAAAGACGACGGGAGCAGCAGCTCCATCTGCTGCACTATGATTTGGAGGTGACTGTTTTTTCATAGTTAACATTTTAACTGAATAAACATAATAATGACCTTTACATGTAATAATAAACTTTCCACATATCATCTCTGATATCCACTGGACTCACAGTTGCGCGATACGTCAGCTGTTTGGGATTCCCCTCTGTTCTGACGTCACCGCGCTTTCTGATTGGCTACCTGTCACATTCAGCAGGTTGTATTCTCGTTCCCAGTCAGGGAAAACCCCACAGGCTGCGATAAAAGGACCGAGACAACCAAATTGGGTTTATTCAGGACTTAGCGGGAACACCAACATGCAGAAGCCTGATCTGACTGTTCATCCCCCTCCACGGTAATAAGGTTGGGGACCACTGGTCTGGAGGACTGGCACAGCGCCCCCATTCCACTCTCCCCCACGGGGCGCAACAAAATCTCCACGTCTTGACCGGTCCGTGGTAATAAAAAGGTTGGGGACCACTCATTTAGCTCATGCTAGTAGCAAGGATCAGCACTTTTACTGTTACAGTTTCCGTTCAGAAACTACCGTAATCAGTTCAGTTAAATCTAAACTTGGCAACTTTTTCTTTGTCAACCGTAATAAATGATATTCTATTGACCTGTTATGACTCAGATTTTGGGTCCGCCCCTCCTCTGCTGCATCGCTGTGGAAAACCTGGAGCGGCAGGTTTATATGTGTATGTTTACTGGTTAAAAAAAAACAAAAAAACTTTGCGGTTATGGTTTACAGTGCAGTGCGGCTCATAATTCGGAAAATACTGACTATAATCCTTCCTGGATTTTTTCTGTGAAGAACCCAGAGGGGGTTATTTGATTGTGGTTTCTGGAAAACAATACATTTTTACATCTAGGCTCCTGCGATCGTCACACTTTTTCTGTTACAAACTGACTCCGGCCCCCAGCAGAGAAGGGAAAAGTTATGTGGCCCTCACAGGAAAAAGTTTGGGGACCCCTGATCTAACCTGTCTGGACGTCTCACCTGGATCCATGGGGATGGACGTTCGGCTGCTTTGAGCCGCCGCCCCCTCCGGGTCCTCCTCCTCGTCGCTGTCTGGGGGCGGAGCTTCAGGTAGGTGCAGACCCATCACCTGCAGGGACACGCAGGTGAGACGGTGCACGTCAGCAGGTGGGAGAGCTGCGTCACCTGTTGCTGGGCAGATCTCACCTCTATCCTGTGCTGCAGCTGCTGCAGCTGCTCCGAGTGGGACGTGTCCCCCCTGTCCTCCTCCTCCGGCTCCCCGGGTCCGTCCGGGTCCTGGTTCAGAGGCTGGTAGTAGTACCCCCCGCCGCTCTCCTCCTCCTCTTCTTCCTCCACCCCGTCCTCACCCCCAGGCAGCACCGCCCCGTCCACCGGACGCTCGTCCTCCCCCAGCTCGTCCTCTGAGCTCGGCAGCACTCTCTCTGGTCCCATCGCTGAGCGGCACACTTCCATCCACCAGACGCAGCCCTGCGGACAGACAGGGGGACAGGCAGGGTGAGACGGGCTGGCGGAGAGAACTTCTCCTTCAGAGGAAGCAATACATCCTGTAGCAGAATCCAGTGATCCTACACTGGGTCAGAACCAGTAGAACCCGGTGGTTCTGCTGGTTCTGACTCCTTCCATGGCCCGCCGTCAGCTCCGGCTCCGGCCGCGGTTCCTCTCCTCAGACCAGAACCAGCGGTCGGAACCGCCGCTACCTGATGAAGGTGGAGAACAGCAGAAGCTAACGGCTAACACAGCTAGCAGCTGCCAGTCTCCAGATCATTTGATGGTTAGCTTGTTAGCTAGCTGGTGAGTCCCGTAGTTGGTATCTCCCAACATAACCTCTTGTCTTCACCTGTCCTCACCTCTCTGGGTCTGCTTCACCTGGAGTTAGCCGTTAGCCTCTGCTGCTAGGCGCAGCGGGTGATGCATCAACACTTCCGGGTGCGTCACATGTAGCAACGGAAGTGCTTTTCAGAAAACTTTTTTTTGACAAACTTTATTGAACAAAAGAAAAACAGATGGCGTTTCCTATCAGACAACAACCAGAGTGAAGACATTATGTGAAGTAGATTGTAATAAATGAACTTCGCAGTAAAATAATAAAAATAACATCCGGAACCTCCATAGAAACTGAACTTTGGTTCTTCTTTGGTCAGGGAGAGGCTAAAGGAAGCCACAGGGTGGCGCCAGAGAACAGCAAACCCGTCACTTTCCCCTGAAGAACCGGAAGTTTCTGATCGTCTTCAAGAAAATAAAAACTACACAGATTTAAACGTTTGGCTTCAGCCGATTCTGGGATAAAGAACCAGAACCACAGTGATTTTATTTGGATCCACATGATGGTTCAAGCCTTATCTGGATTCAGTAAGACCAGACCAGGTCAAACAGAACCACCACAAAACCTCAGGCTGTACAGAAATTATAACAGAAATTATTTAATATTCACAACCTTCTACTGAGGAGTTCAAAATAGTTTTATTTTTCAGGAACTCAATTAAAATAGATTTTTCTCAGATTTTCCCAAAGCTTCTAATCTTTATTTCTAGGTTCTTCAGAACCTTGAGATTAATTCAGAAGCAGTTCTGAAAGCTAGTACCAGCAGATACTCCAGAAAACTGCTAATGTTTCAGCAGTCTGATTGGCTCATCTGGGGACTGGAGGTCATGACCTGTCAGGAGTTCAAAGTTCACCTTCTTCTTTCCCAGAATGCTGCAGATATTAATGGATTCATTCAGTTGTTTTCATTTTTTTTCTGGACCTGTAAAAGGTTCTGCTCCTGTAATCCAGAACCAGAATTTTCTGTTTGATCTTGTTTCCTGTTTTGGTTCCATAGCAAAAACAAAGAGTGACGTCATCACACATGCCCAGACACAGAACCGTCCCTGCAGAGCCCAACAGAACTTCACGTCCCTGGCCATGTCTGGCCCTGTCAGATATACTGGTTTCTATAGCGACGGAACTCGTAGAGGATCGTCACCGGAAGCTACGTCACAGCTAATCCTCCAACATTGAAGAGGAGTCACTCCGATGAAGCTTGTTCAGTTTCATCTTCATTGGTCAGATTAACTTTTATTTAACTTTAATTAAAACATAACAATTAGGTATATTCACGCGCTCTTATTCATTTATAGCAAAATGTTGTGTAATGGCGGTTCAGCAGGTCAGGCTTTTCTGCTCAGAGTGAATCCTCCTGTCTGTCCTATCTGTGATTCGTAGTAAAGCTGCTCACCTGCAGGAACACACCGGGACGCCCGGACTCCCTCTGCCCGACCAACAGCGCTGCTGCCCGGCTGCAGGAGCCCCAGGCCGCCCGGGTCAGAATCAGAACCGGTACTGATGCTCGCCGTCCCGTTGGACCCGAACCTGCTCTGGCTTGCGGCGGAACCGTGGAATGATGACATCAGCGCGTGACCGTGTGCCCGCTCTGCGCGTGAGCTGATCAATCGCCTCTCAGGTTAATTGACTGATTGAGCGGAGAGCCAATCAGAGAGTCGATCAGCTGGTCCTGCTCTCTGATTGGCTCGGCACGGTTCGGTTCTGAGGTCAGCTGAGGTTCTGGAGACTTTATTAATATCCTACAAGGCAGGTTCTGATCAGATCCATGGTGAAATGATGAACCACCGGACCAGAACCGAAACCGGCCGCCTCAGAACCTCCTGATCCCTGTGCTGCTTCTGGTTCTGGATGTTCTGGTTATGATTCCTCAGACGTTTGGTGCAGTTTGGTTTGTGTTTGGTTTTGTTCCAGTTGACCCAGTAACCTCCCCTCCACCCGCCCAGTGCTCCCAGTGCTGCCAGTCCGGATGCTGGCGGCCTCCATCCAGGTCAGCGGGGAGCCGCTGTCGGCGGCCGAGGTTCAGGATATCTGCGACCGGCTGCGGGAGGACGGGGTCCGGCTGCTGTCGGTCCGCGGCTGCCGGCTGTCGGACCGGGACTTCGGCCGGGTCTGCCGCGGCGTGGCCGCCTCGCGCTGCCTGGTGCAGCTCAACCTCAACCTGGGCGTGGTCTCCAGCATCGGCCGCGCGCGCCACCTGGCGGACGCCTTGGCGGCCAACCGTTCCCTGCAGACTCTGTTGTAAGTAGCCGCCACCTGATTGGCCGGGCCTGGCGGCCTGATTGGTCAGTGACGGCTTGTGCTCCCCCCTCCAGCCTCCACGGCAGCCCGCTGCTGGACGCCGGCCTGGAGGCCCTGAACCCGGCACTGGCCGCCCACCCGGCGCTGGTCTGCCTGGACCTGGGCGACTGCCTGCTGGGGGACGCGGCGCTGGCGCTGATCTGCGGGATGCTTCCGCCGGACGGAGCCAAGTCAGGTAGGACTTAGGCTCCGGTTCCCCAGGGGCCCTGAACGCACCACATTCTCCTAGAGCTGATGATGACACACCTGCAGTCCAGGTGACACCAGGTGATCCAGATCATCTAGAAGATTAATCACCAATCAGTTTACAGGAAGATTTTACTTTTCTTCACTCCTTCCAACATCTTAATGCTACAGCTGTTAACACCTGGGCTTAACCTGTTATTCATGTGGGATTATCCAGTTATTAACCTATGATTTTAACAAATAATTAACTATTAATGAACCTGTGATCAACCTGTAACTAACCCTTTATTAAGCCGTTACTAAGCAGCTTGATCACCCAAATGTTAATCAGTTTTTGACCAGTTATGAACCTTTAACCAACCACTTCCAAAGCAACCTGTTGCTAACCAGAACCGGTTCGGTCCGGTCTGCCCCTCCAGGACTCAGAGAGCTGACTCTCAGCGCCAACCCGCGGATCACAACCAAGGCCTGGGCCCGGTTCTCGGTGGCAGTGGCTCACAGCTCCCAGCTCCGGGTCCTCAACCTGGACTACAACCCACTGGGTAAGGAACCGGATCCGGAACCAGAACCTGGTCTGGGTCTGGTACTGATGGGTCCAGTTCTATCTGCAGGGGACCAGATTGCGGCCATGCTAGCGGTTGCCGTGGCATCCAGTAGAACCCTGGAGGTTCTGGACCTGGAGGGAACCGGACTGACCAACCAGTCGGCGCAGGTCAGCAGCTGCAGCTTCTCACCATATTCTTCCTCCTCTTCCTCAGCAGGCTGACAGCACCGGTTCTGGTTCTGTTCTGCAGGTGTTCCTGGACATGGTGGAGAACTACCCCACCTGCCTTCGGGTTCTGGTTCTGGCCGAGAATGAAGTGAGTTCGGAGCTCCAGCAGCAGATCAGCGACCTGCTGTCTGAAGGGGAGGAGGACGGCCGGGAGGGTCCGCCCCCTCCGCCAGGCCACGCCCCCAGCAGCGCCCTGCAGCCAATCAGAGAGAAGCCCCTCCCCTGGCTCCCCCACAGCAGTAAGGGCTGAAAGCAGAGCCGGTTTTGTTGGACCCGGACCAGAACCGGCCAACCTCTGTGTGGTGTTTACATGTTCTCTGGATCGTAGGAGTTTAGTGTTCTGTCTGGTGTTAATTGGCTCCAGTTCTGGCAGCATTATGCTGTTTCAACACATTAATATTCAATTTGTATTTATTATTCTTATTCTGTGGTTCTACTCAGGTCCGGGTTCTGGTTCTGGTTTCAGTCAGGCTAAAATTTGAATTAATAATGTGTTAAAACTGATTCTTTATAATACAGTCATTTAAATATATTTAAAATTTAATTAAGAGGAAGGAGCTAATCTTACCCTTAAAAGAGGTTCTGATGGTTCTGACAGTTCTTCTGACCTCCAAACCCAGTTCAGTCCGGGTCCGATTCCCTGATGGAACCAAACACTTCTTTGGGTCCTGATGGGCCAGACCCGGTTCAGATAGGTGGAACCAGAACCAGATGGCTCCAGTTCTCCCTCTGGTTTATGGTTCTGTGGGTTTTTGGTACCATTGACCCGGCTGAAAGGAACCGAACTGAACCTGGCTGTCTGAACCCAGAAACCTGGTTCTAAAGTCTGAATGACCTTTGACCCCACAGACTCCAGTCTGCCCACGGTCATGCTGACATCAGGAGTAGGTGAGAGCCTATTGGCTGAAGCTGAGATATGACCATGCCCACTTCCTGCTAGAGTGTTGTCACTTCCTGGACTGAATGTTTGTCTGCTCTGACCTGATTGGTGGGTCTGGGGAGGGGGCGGGGTTTGCTGACAGGTGTCGCTTTGTTCTGTAGCGATGATGTCACAATAAAAACAGTTTACAGCTTGGTAAGGACGGCTCTGATTGGTTACTTCTGCTCAGCAGGTCCAGAACCAGAACAGAGTGAAACAGATTCATTGAAGACAGACCGAATCGGTTCTGGTTTTGTTCAGAGCAAAGTTCTGATGACTTCTGGACCGCCGTCATTCAGCCGATAAGAGGAAAAACGAGCTCATTCTTCAGTTGTATTTTCACCATGTTGTCCTTTCACTTCTAAATGCCACAGTTTAAAGATTTAGTTAGCAAACTTGCTAACTAAATCTTTATTTTGTAAGCTAGCGATATTTAGCTTTGTAACTATTTAGTTTGAAATGGTGACATTTATAAATGAATAAACATTGAAATGAACTCTGACTACTGCTGCTAATGTTTGACAATCGGCGCCCCCTGCTGGACCACCGGGGTCAATCGGGTCAAATAAAATCTGTACAAGAAGCAATAAATAGAATATCTTACAATATTTACAAAACAGTTTCGTGTGCATCCGGTTCCGGTCTCAGAGTAAAAACATACGGGGAGTCGGTCCAAACCCAGTTCTAGGAACCAGAACTTCCACCTGACTCAGTTCACCACCCCGACCCGATCCGGATCGGGATCCATTCAGAGAAATGTTTCTGTTGAAGAACGGTCGTCATGGTAACGCCTTCCAGAGTGCGAGTTCTGATCCAGTCAGGTCCGGTTCTATGCTGCAAACCATCTGATCAACGTATGATGTCACAGTGCAGATGGATCTGTGACCTCTGACCTCTCTAAACAACCTCTATGTTGAGTTTCTTTTTCTCTGGTTCTGCTGCATTCAGGAAGCTGATCCGATGCTCCGGCTGGTCACCGGGCTCCCGCCTGCTGCGCGGCGATGGGGACAACCAGCAGGGGGTGTGGCCACGGCGTTGGCCGGGGGCGTGTAGGACCAGAGCAGCGGTCAGCGCCACCACGCCTACAGACACGATCGTCAGAACCAACACAACGACGAGCTGCAGGTCCGACAGTCCACCGGCGCCGTGCTCCTTCACCGTCACTTTTACCTTCCTGTTGTCATGGTGACCAGTGTCCCGGGCCCGCGTGGTCCAGACCGGCGGGCTGGCGTTGGCGGGGCTCGGCGGCGTTTCGCAGGTGGTTCCGGTGAATCCCGGCCGGCAGAGGCAGCGGAAGCCTCCGGCGCGGTCGAGGCAGCGGCCGCCGTTTCGGCAGGGCTGGCTGGCACAGTCATCCATGTTGACCGTGCAGAACCGGCCCGAGAACCCGACCGGGCAGAGGCAGGAGAACCGGTTCACTCCATCCACACAGGTGGCGCCACTGGCACACGGGACCATCAAGCAGTCGTCGATGTCGGTCTCACAGCGGGGCCCCGTGAATCCGGCGAGGCAGCGGCACACCAGCTCCGTCGCAAAGCCGTCAGCGTCCTCACACAGGCCGCCATTTTTACACGGGGACCTGGAACCAGAACCAGATGGGAGTTAAAGTCCAGGAACTTTAAATGAACTACCATAAAATACGTTGGATCATCAATAAGTCATATCACAACAGAGATGAGACATGCTAGCGTTAGCTTAGCCCTTCAACCCTCAGACTCTGTGGACCTGTTGCTACAGATCACCTTCTCTGGAGACACGGCCCCTTCCTCTTCCGGCAGGTCGGACCATGGAAACCGTCTGGACACAAGCAGCGGAAGTCTCCGCTGTCCTCCATCAGACAGGTGGCGCCGTTGAGGCAGGGCTGCTGGGAGCACACGCTGAGGTCTGACAGGAAACACACAGCACAACAGGCAGCGGTGTCAAGAAACACCAAGACTGACGGGTTTGCGACGGGTCGGTGAGCCGCAGAGACCTTTGTCGCAGAATCGGCCGCCCCAGCCCGGCTGACACGCGCACTGCCACGGCTGCAGGCAGGAGCCGTGCACGCAACCCGGCATCGTCACGCAGCGCTGGCACAGCTCGCCGTCCCAGCCCGGATCACACCTGGAAACAGGCAGCAAGTTTCAAGGAAAGATGGAGGAATTAACCATGAAAGGAGACGAAAACAGGTCAACGTTCCTGTGGTTTCTGCACCGCAGCCGTAAAAAAACATGAGTTTCTCTGATGCTGAGACATTAGTCCTGGAATGTCCTGGATCCTGGAAATGTTTTTCAGCTTTTAGAAAGCCCATTCTGGAACCGTCTTTATGTTGCTCTGAAGGTTCAGGTCAGAGGTCTGCCTGATCTCTAGTTTCCAGCTGGAAGAACTGACTTAAACTGTGAACCATTCAAAATAAAAGCACCTGGTGAACATCAGTAAACCGTTTGGTCTACAGGGTGCAGCCAGACTGAGGGAGGATTTCCTGTTACACCTGGAGACCAGATCTGACCAGGCTCAGCAGCGTTCAGCAGGTCGGTATCCATGGAAATGGGATTTAACCTTTGACCTGCTGGTTCTGATGACGTTTTACCTGCAGACTCCAAAGTCATCACAGCGGCTGTTGGTAGCGTTGCAGCTGCAGTTGCTTCCTGTGGGGAGAACAGCACCGATCAGAGGAAATGGTGGGAAAACAGGAAGTAGATAAATCCTGTCAGAATAAAGTGTCTGCTGGGAACCCAGTTCTGATCTAAGAACCCAGTTCTGATCTAAGAACCCAGTTCTGGTCTGGAACGGTTCCAGTTCCAGGTTTAGCAGAACCTAAAGTTCTCCAGCTGATCAGTGACTGGAATCTGAAACTGGGAAACAGCCGGAAGTTCACAGGAAACCACCAGGAAGATTCCTGGACCTTTCATAATAAAGGTCCAGGAAGTCCTTCCCTGTAACATCTCTGAGCTGCACAGCAAGGAAGTCACTGGATGTTATTTAGGAATTATAAAGACATTCCAGAAGTTTCCAAGTTTCTTTGTGCCCCTGACATGTGAATACGTTTCCATCCCGTTTAAAAGCCGGGAAGCTTCCAGCAGCCAGTCGGTAATGTGACCCGAAACCACCGGATCACACCTCCAGTCCGAAACTATTCATCCCCCTGCAGATTCAGAAAAGTTTTCGATTCATCCAGGAAGTTTGTTCCTCAAGAGGAAAAATCTGGCTCTGGATTTTATTTTGAAAATTCACTGGGAATTCTTTCCTGTTGCCTCAATAATTAAAGGAAATGTGTTCTGGTCTGAACCTGGAATCAGCAGCAGAAATGTTTCCTGGTTCTGCTGCTGATCCGGTTCAGAACCAATTCTCCAGTAGTGTCTCTGATTGGTGGGACTCTGTCAGAGGTTGATGACAGGTTTGCTCCGTGTTTAGACCGTAACCTCTGACCTCTGGCCTCGGAGTGCAGCTGCCAGCTGGATTGGGTTTCAACTGGAATGGAGCTGGATTGTTCCAAGGAACGTCTCGGTAATCCGACCCGATCGCTGGCACAACAACTGGTGGGCAAAGCAAGCGGTCCGCCACGCGACCCATCGCCTGTCAAAGGTCAGAGGTCAAACTCCTGGCCTTACAGCAGGAACTGGTTCAGGAAAACTGGTGAATCCAGAAACGGGAACACTGTGAGGATGAGCAGCTTCCCGTCTTCATTGTGGAGGAAGTTAGAGGGAGCAGCCAGGAAGTTACAGGAAGAAAAACGTTTTTCATGTCCATGAAAATCAGTTTGATAATCAATAAAGGAGACTAAAACAGGAAGTTCAAGGATTCCTGTTGGAACTAGAGAAGATAATTATTAATAAATGTGTTTTCTTTTGGTTTCAAGGTGAATTAATCAGGTTGGTTGTTGTTCATAAACATCGCTTCCTGATCAAGAACAGATCAGGATTATTGATGATCAGACAGAACCTTCTGGTTGTTCCATTACAGCCCAGACTTCCTGTTTATAAGCCCAGGTTTCCTGCAGGAGTCTGCAGATCATGCCCAGACCTGGACCCTCTCCGCCGTTAGGAACCTTCAGAGGAAGCAGAACCTCAGGTGTACCTGGGTCATGTGACCTACCTTCACCTGCACAGAGGGGCGGGGCTAAGAACATGAGGCGCACGCAGCTCAGCAGGAGCAGGACGCCCGCACCTCGGATCGCCAACATGTTGGCTGCAGAGAGGCCGTCCTGCAACAGGAGGAGGACATGGTGAGACGTAGACCAGGTGAGTCCACCTGTCCTCATGTGAGGACAGAACCAACTACAGCACTGTTAGTTATTCCTGATGTAAATGGAATGCAGCTTTAGCATGCTATTTGTTGTGTTAGCATTCTAGCTGTTTCTTTTAGCTCAGAAGTTGGTGCATGGATCTGGAAATAATATCGGACATCTTAGATTTCATGTGTTCATTGTGTCATAAATAGTGTAATCAAGTTGGGAAGTTGGGCCTTCCAAACTGGAAGCTCGAGAATTTGTCCAGAAAACATCAGGAGGATCCTCTGGACCAACAGCTGGACTCCTTGTATTACTCCTGGTTCAGCTGGGCCCCCGACATCCGGCTGTAGACATTAGACCCCAGAGATGATCTGGTCACTCTGTGAGGTCCTCTTTCTGTCCTGGAGTGACCCTGAGCCAAGGAGATTTTTCCGGACGTCTGCAGGTTGGAGGCGTCGCTGCAATGCGAGTGAAGTTGAGCTGCCACTGAGGTCCGTCCAACATCAAATGGGTGAAACTTAAGCTGCCAGCGAGGGACAGTCCTGCAGGACACTGTGAGCTGAACTTCAAACGGACCGAGGGACATGTCTTGGGTTCCAGTCCTGCATCCCATGCTGCTCCACGTCAAACTTTTCCAAATGTCCAACCTTCTTTTACTCTTTCCCCCAACATGGACAACAATCTCTGTAAAGGGCAGGTTTGTCCAGCAACTGGACCCTCCTCCTCTGTCTCAACCAAACCTTTGGTACAGCAGGGAGTGGATGTTCCTCCAGACCAGGAGTCCTCCTGTCCTCCAGGGACATTGTCCTGAAGCTGCTAGGTGTGTCACTGCTTCTACACACCAGGGACACATCGAGAACTGGCAGGATCCAGGACGCTCCACTTCCTGATCAGGTCATGTGACCTACCTGTTCTTCTTCCTCCTCTTCTTCTTCCCGCTCTCTGTTTCCTTCAGTCTTGTTGCCGTGGTGACGGCGGTCCGGGTCACTGTGCCCACACGGTCGACTGTCAGGCAGGAAAACAAGGAGCGGATCACTTTTCCAGAGATTCCAGGGAAGCACACGGCCTCTGCAGAGACAGGAAGGGACATGCCTAGATTACCGACAGCATTCGTGTGGCTTGCATACCACAGCGAGCGCACACACACACACACATACACACATACACACACACACACTCAGAGCCTTTCTTTCAGTGTGTTTGCTCTGGGGAGAGAAGAATGAGGGGAGTGTGTGCTGGAGAGAAAGCAACAGGTGGTTGGTTAGTGGGAGAGTGAGTCAGAGCAAACATTCTCCATCATCTCTCCACAAACTCACTCCTTCTCACTCCATATCACGCCTCTGACGAACACTTCTGCAGTTAACACACACAGCAGCACAGGCCAATCAGAGGGCAGATAATCAGTCACATGACCAGGACTAAGGACATAAAACCTGGAGTGTCTAAACAAGTTCCCCCTTCAACAGAACGGTCCTCTTTCAGACTGGACAGTTCATGTTCAGAGTTCACCACTAGAAAAGCTGTTTCAGCTCCTCCATCGTACTTGACCTTCTTCACTTTGGTCTGAACCACCAGGAAGTGGATGTACATCTCAGTCAGGGTTCTGGGCAGCTCTCCTCCCTCTCTGGTCTCCAGCACATCCTCCAGAACTGTAGCAGTGATCCAGCAGAAGACTGGGATGTGGCACATGATGTGGAGGCTTCGTGACGTCTTCATGTGGGAGATGATCCTGCTGGCCTGCTGCTCATCTCTGAATCTCTTCCTGAAGTACTCCTCCTTCTGGGGGTCATTGAACCCTCTGACCTCTGTCACCATGCCAACACACTGAGGAGGGATCTGATTGGCTGCTGCAGGTCGTGTGGTTATCCAGAGGAGAGCAGAGGGAAGCAGTTTCCCCCTGATGAGGTTTGTCAGCAGAATATCCACTGAGCTGGACTCTGTAGCCTCAGTCAGGATCTCCTTGTTGTGGAAGTCCAGCGGAAGTCTGCTCTCATCCAGGCCATCAAAGATGAACAGAACCTGGAAGTATGGAGCCCTCCAGGGGAGATGGGGAAATATTTTTCTTTTGGGTTCCCTCACAAAACTTTTGCATTACCTCGCAATAGGTTTTGCGTTACTTTAATGTACTAATCAGTTCATGCGGTATAACTGAATACTGTAAGCCTTCCTCATGGCCTGGCCATCAGGCTCTCATGAGGTTTTTTCATGTATCTTAATATCTCGTTGTGAAATATCTGTGAATAGTGAATAAATTGATTTTCAATCCATTTTTTGCACCAAAGAATTAAGAATAAACATGTTTTCACTGAGGCTCTTTGTATGTGTAAATATTTAAAATTTTAAATTGACATTTGTAACCGTACATAAAGTAGACCTGCAAATATTGCAGTAAGCATATTGCGAGGCCCTCTGCTGGTCCGGAGGGTCAAACTCAGCTGATTAATTTTGGAGCTTCCCCACAGCTTCAGGAATAATGAAGGGTTTCCATCTTGTTGATGTGCTTCTAAGGGTGTTTTCTACTGGCTGCTGTCCAATGACGGAGCAGAGAATGGGTCACATGATGCTCAAATACGACCAATCAGAGAGCTGAGCTGAACTCTCCTCACCCACTTCCTCCTACACACCGGAGCTGCTATCTGGACCTTTGCTCCTAAAACACGACCTGCAGCACCCCCTGTGGTGCAGGATCACCAGCCTCTGACAAGGGGGAGCTTTCCAGGTCCAGAACCAGAACCAGGGGGCTGGGTCAAGAAACAGAGTGAAAACCAGAACCAGGGGACCAGGTCCAGAACCAGATTCAGATCCAGATCCAGAACCAGAGCGAGAACCAAAACCAGGGGACCAGGTTCAGAACCAGATCCAGATCCAGAAAGAAATCCAGAACCAGAACCAGGACCTGTAGCAGAGGAAACTCTTCTTACCTTGAGCTGAGTTTCTCCTTCCTGCTGTTGTGAAAACCTCCTGGATCTGCAGCCGCCGGCCAGATTGTTTGCTCCCTGTTTAACATGCATGAACACACACTCTGACACACACACATGAACACGCACTCTGACACACACACATGAACACACACTCTGACACACACACATTAACACACACTCTGACACACACAGAGAAACTGACACATGCTGCTCCTAAGGGTGTCTGCTTTAATCTGAAGCGAACGATGAGACGACACTCGCCCAATAAACACTCCCCCTCTGCTGGGTGCGACCCCGACACACACACATTGACACACACACACACACGTTTACATGGCTATCTTTGTGGGGACTTTCCATTGACTTCCATTCATTTCTACAGCCTAACCCTTATCCTAATCCTAACCCCAACCAAAACTCAACTCACACTTAGTCCTAAATCTGACCCCCGACCCAAAAACAGCGTTTCCCCTTGTGGGACCAGGCTTTGGTCCCACAAAGAGCAATTGGTCCCCACAGCGAAGTATATGTCAGGAAAATGGTCCCAACAAAGTATTACAAACAAACACAGCGAAACACTCTCTCTCAGAAGACGTGTGTGTGGGCGGAGCCAGGTTCCTAGAGTGTGTGTTGTTAGATCAGATGTCGCGTCTCAGGTGAGTTCAGGTGTTGATTGGACTCAGAGACAGACAGCGATCACTCCAACATCAGACGTGCTGCTGGTACCAGAGCCAGCCCGGTTCTGTTCCTGGCTCCGATTTGGACCTGCTGTCGTCCCAGCATCCCAGCAGGTTCAGACTCGCTGCAACCAGGACGACTTGTCCTGAGAGACGACTTGTCCTGAGAGACAACTTGTTACAGAACCAGAACCAGGACCAGAAGAGAACCACTGGTTACGAATATATTAAAATGCGTTCTTGTCTGTCAGGGCCGGCCCAAGGCATAAGCAAACTAAGCAGCTGCTTAGGGCCCCAGTGCCACTAAGGGGCCCCCTCAGTGGAGCTGATTTTTTTTTTTTTTTTGTAATAATTTCTGTTGTTATAATATCAAAACACACAATTTCATCATGAAGTGATTTGTTTTTACAATAATATATATTTGATATAATGTTTGTAGAAATTATTATTTTATAGATAAAATATAGCCTGATAGTCTGGTGGCCGCGGTAGGTACCGCACGCTCTGCCGGTAACATGAGCTGCAATAAGCATCCAAACGTCCAAAGCTCCGGTCAGAAGCTAAGTTAGCGAAACAATGTCTCAGAAAAGGACTTATCCTTCAGGGAGGGAGAGAAGAAAGAGGAAGAATAGAAAACAGCCCAGATAAAGGTTTGTTTTAATGAGCCTTGGTGATGTAAAGATTAGTAAAGCTGCTAATAGTAAATTAGCCTGATAGCGACCTGGACCGGTCCAGTTCAACAGCCAGACATTCATGCTAGGCTCTTTGTGTTTGTGTGAAAATGAGTTAAAACTTTAAATGAGTTGATTCTCATGGTGGTTCTGTATATTTCTGAGGTATTTTTGGCTTCAAAACGCCCCCTGAGCTGCTCTGTGCTGTAGTTGGGGATTTCTTTGCTGCTGAGCAGAAGCATTTTGTGGCTAAAACAAACATTCTTACATCAACTTCTAAGTTATGTGAAACTTCTGTTGAAATCATTTGAAGGCTCAGAATCCGTCCAGTACCGGTACCGGTCCACATTCTCAGGGGAGAAAGACTTACCTGATATAAATACAATTTTTAACCATTGGAGTAATGCTTAAGATAAATTAATTTAATCAAAGAATGTCATAAATATGTGTGTAGGGCTGCACCGATTGCAGTTTTCTGGCCGATCTGGCCCATTTTGATTTTGGCTGATATGAATTTTTTTGTCTGAAATGTTGCTAAATATAGCAAGGAAGTCTGAGTTTGCCACAGTGGGGTGAATATTGTTAACTGTAAATGTTCAGACTTGACCTGGTGGGTCTGTCAATCAAACCTCTCACTGCAGAGCAGAAGAGGACAGAGGCTGATTTATAAACCTTTGTTGATGAAGAAAAGATCAGGGGATAAGAGGATAATATGGGCTTCACATGTAAGTATCAGCCAATCACGATCCCCCAAAATTAAGGAAATCAGCACCCAGAAATCAACTGGTCAA
>NW_006800684.1:97457-103015 GCF_000485575.1 Poecilia formosa | reverse complement strand
GCAGGTATAACAGCAGGTAAATGGTGGTGAAACCAAAACCATCCATCCTCTTTATGAGATCATGGAGATCATGGGCAATAGGAACATTTATTAGTCATTTATTGATGGTGCAATAATTATTCTTAACCAAACTAAATAATATTTACCTCCAGCATGCTAAGTGTTTTACTGTATTCACAAATTGTTGATAATGTGATTCATGAATATCATTTATCGTTTTAGAGTCGAAGGAATTTTTATGTGTATTTGATATCTGTTAACATTTGTCCCAGTTATAAATGTTAAAGTAATTCCTGTGTTAAATTGGACAGTTTATTGAAAATCACGGAAACTGAGTGATGACCTCATCAAGAACGCCTGTTCCAATTGGTGAACTAGCGAACTGCTTCCTTGTGAACTCGGTAAGAACGGACTTTCAACTGTTTTTGCGGGTCCGTATGGCCAAGAACGTTCCGTTCTGTTCTATTCTTTTCTACTCTGCTCTGTGTGTCAGCCACCCTGAAGTTCTTCTGGTCGACCCAAACTCACCTGGAGAAGCTTGAATATGTCCAGAACCGACCCGATAGATTCCACCTGTGGTTCTGCCGCGTCAGACTTATGGCCCAGAACAATAAGCGCCATCGGGTCGGGTGGATGGTGGTTGGTGTTCATCCCTCAATCAGACAGTTGACGGTTTGATTCCCTCTCTCTGTCTGCCTTTTCACTTGGGGAAAACACTTCATCCCCCTGGTCAGAGGGCAAGGTGGGACCCAAATAGCCTGATAGCCTGGCAGACTTGTAGCCTGATAGACTTGTAGCCTGATAGACTGATAGACTTGTGGCCTGATAGCCTGGTAGCCTTGTAGCCTGATAGTCTGGTAGCCTTGTAGCCTGATAGTCTGGTAGCCTTGTAGCCTGATAGACTTGTAGCCTGATAGACTAATAGACTTGTGGCCTGATAGCCTGGTAGCTTGATAGCCTGGTAGCTTGATAGTCTGGTAGCCTTATAGCCTGATAGTCTGGTAGCCTTGTAGCCTGATAGCCTGGTAGCCTGATAGCCTGGTAGACTTGTAGCCTGATAGCCTGGCAGACTTGTAGCCTGATAGTCTGGTAGCCTTGTAGCCTGATAGCCTGGTAGCCTGATAGCCTGGTAGACTTATAGCCTGATAGTCTGGTAGCCTTGTAGCCTGATAGCCTGGTAGCCTGACCGGTGTGACAGATGGGGGACTGGGCCACGGTCCGAGGCTGCGGCACAACCGGAGCAGCTTGATGCGGTGTGACGGTGTGTCGGGTAACAGTGTCGGGGCGGGCAGAGCTCAGTCAGTTCTGATCAGGTACCGGGTCAGTTCTGGACCTCAGGTCGGTTCCGATCCAGAAGAGGGTCCAACCTGCAGCAGCTGGGATTCCTCTGTGGTCTAAACTGGGAGCTACTGGGACACCTGGCCAAAATGGCTGTTTATCCTGGGGGTGATCTTTAACCCCCCAGGTCCAGGGTTCTTGCTAAAGACTTACATGTTTACTACCTTTGTCTCTGCATGTCCTTCCTGTCCTCTGCTTCCTGTCCCTCCCTGATGTCTCCATTGTCTGTGCTGGGTTCTGGTGAACCGGGTCAGAGACACCAGCAGCTGCAGGACTCAGAGTGTCTTCCATTCCTCCCATAGCTGCCACAGTGCAGGACGGGGACGGGCAGGGGGCTGCATTGTTTTCCAGCAGCTGGACATTGTCCTCATCTTTCTGTCCAGCAGGGACAGGATAATCTGTCCAGCAGCTGCTGCAGCGCGTCATGTGATCTGTTGTTTTTCTGCAGATCATCCGTCCTCGCCAGCTGACGGCGTCCTGATGGACGTCCTGATTTATGGTCCAGGTCCACAAATACCAGAACCAACACCATCTTCATTGGCTGACAGGAGGGACACAGGACATTTATGAGGACATTTCTACAATCTGAAGACATTTCTGTGGTGTGGCTAGATGTTTTATTTCCAGGACATTTGTGAGGTCATTTGTGAGGACACGGGCAGACAGTGACTATCTCCTTAATGAGGATGTTTTGCCCGTTCTCCGGTTTGTGCCTTCACTCCCTCACAGGAAGCGGTCTTCATGAAACGTCTCAGCCTTGGCGCAGTCCTCAGAGGACGGTTGGTCTCTCAAACAATGTGACGTTTCGTCCCGGAGATGAAAGTTTAATGATTCTGCAGGAGAAAGTGGGATGATGAAACCTCACATCAAGACAAGATGCTGCTCTGCCCTGGGCTCTGTCTGCAGGCGCTTCGACGTCCCACGTCCTCTTCCGGGGACATGAACATAGTCTGATGGAGACAAACTGATTAGGGACGGAAAGAAGATTAAAAAATAAAACAGTTTAATTTTAAAGATTTTTTTGTGTTCCAGTTATTGGTCGACTTGATGAAGAACTCAGGATCTCCTGAGTTCTTCATCAGAGTTGGACTTTTATTTTCAAGAGAAAATATTAAAGTCCAGGTTAAACCTTTTCCTGCTCAACCTGATCTTAGCAAGGCAGTTTGACTTTTTACGCACATTTTAACAACAAGGTGGTTCAAAATCCTTTGAAACTAGAACTGTACCAAGGCCTTGGTATATTTCTAGAAGGTACCAGAAACACTGATGGTGGATGGATGAAGGTTGGATGCTCAGTCCAGCAGCAAGTGATTATGATGGTTTTGAAACCTAACAGTTTTTTTTTTTTCAGAACACTTTGGCTGCCATGTTGTTCCATTAAATGGATCCAGTCAGGACCAAAGTGATGTTCTACGGGTCAGAACGGAACCGGTCCATGTCTCAAACAGAACATTAAATAATTAACGGAAATCATTCTGAGACAATTTCAGAACATTTTAAACATTTTAGACATAGACATCAATAGTAGACCCCTCATGGAGCGCTGAGTCCTACGTAACAGCGGCCGCCATCTTGTATGTGGCAGCAGGGATCGGAGCTCCTTTAGTCCTGTTCTGTGTTTCAATCCTTTTACGAAACAAACTGGATTCACTGGCATCACCTTCCACAGGTAAGGATGAAAGATCAGAATTACTTTGCAGCCAGAAATTCGTTTCTAAACAACCGGAAAATATTTCCTATGTAGCTTAATTGGCCTGAAATAACCGCTGATTGTTAGCATAGCAGCTAACGATTTCACACCGTTTTCTAATGAGAGAGGTGATAAAAACCCGCTGTTAGAGGAGAAGTTCATTAGAAACCAGAGGATTTAGTGAGGAAAGATCAGTCAGGATCAGAGCTGGAGCTGCTGTTCTTCAGTCTGTTTCCAGCTCAGCTTCTCCATGTCGGTATTTAGCTATAAAGATGCTACGAGTCAGAGCCCAACATGCTGAAAATGGCTTTTTATGAATGTCAAGGAAACATACGAAACATATCGTATGTATTTTCTATTAACTATTGGATCATTTCTCTTTTATCCTTGGCTTTAGCCTGTGAACCAGGACGTCTCAGAAGTCATTGAGTTCTCCCAGTGTGACCAGCAGACTGAAGCCTGTGACCAGTGTTCCCAGTATAATAAATAAATATTTTATTCTTTAACTTTGTGTATTTTTAAATATCTCAGTCTGAAGTATTAGTGTATTAATACAGCTTATGTAATGAAATAAGAATAATTTACTCTGTTAGAATTATTTTCACTCTTTGCTGTCAATAGCAGAGTTGACGTATAATAAATATTTTTTCTCTGGAAAAAAGTAAGAAAAATATGTAGTTTAATGTTTGACAATGACTGATTTATAAATCAAAAGTCATTTCTCAATAACGTATAAAAAATAAATACAAGAAAATAATTTGTTTCTAGTCTTGAAACGTTAAATGTACATTAAATTATGGAATTATGTAAATATGTTCTTTAATTAAACACTGTAAAAGTGTCTGTTCATCAGTATCATTATAAAAATGATCAGACATAAATACATAAATACGACCCCATGAGGGGTCGTATTTATGTCTATGATTTTAGAGCCCTTCTTTTCTGTACGTCTACTGTGACGTCATGACGCTGGGGCGGAGTTTGAAGGCGAGCCGGGATTCCTGAGGATTACCCATCATGCCCCGCGGGTAAAGATGGCAGCAGATCAACTTTTCTCGGAGCTCTGAGCGGATTCTATCTCCAGTAACGGAGCTCCTATCCGGGCCGCTGCTACCCTCACTGACCGCCGTCCGGCTGCCCTGCCCGCAGCACTGCTACCGGGAGTCGGATCGGTCCGGAGCCCCCAGCTCCTGCTCTCCCAGCCGGAGGAAGGACCGCGGACCTCGGACTGAAGTTTGTCTACCCTCGGCGGTGCCGCCCCGGGCCGCGCTGGGCCGCGCTGACCGCCGCTCGGGTAAGCTGGCAGCGGGCTGCGGGGCTGCGGGCGGCCGGCGCGAGGCTGGCTGCTCAGAACGACCGGTGCGACAGACGGGGAACTGGGCCACGGTCCGAGCCGCGGCGGCACCGGAGCAGTTTGATGCGGTGTGACGCTGTGTTGGGTAACGGTGTCGGGGCGGTAAACTGAGCGGTTCGGGCCGGGCTCCGGCACACGAAGCCCCGCTGGGTTTGTCGTGTTGTCCCCGGACTGCCTTGCAGACAGAACCCAGGGCTGCAGCGTGACTGCGCCTGACAGACAGCGGAGTGGAAAAACACTCAACGAGTCACACACCTGCAGCCAGGCGGCCAATCAGAGGCCAGCACCCCCCATGGCTGCTGGGGGTCCATGGATCCGGGTCTGACTCGGATCAGTTCAGGAATCAGTTCAGGAGGAGGCAGGGAATCCCAGCAAGGCATTCTGGGTAATTTCCTGCTGGGATAATCAGGAATGGATTCTCTTGGACGGGTTGATGGTTCTTAGCCGATCATTACCTAGTTCTGGTTCTGATCCAGATTGGACACTGGAAACCTGCAGGTGTGGTGATCAGCCTGGTCCGGTTCCAGATAGAGGGGATTAACTGGACCAACCAGAACCACCAGAACGGGTCAGAACCCGGTCCAGTTCCAGGTATAGAACAGATAGGAGGGCCCGCTGGACCAGAACCACCAGACATTGTATCACTGCAGCCTGGTTCTGCAGAACCTTCTGACTGAACAACCTGACCCACTGCTCTTCTGGTCTCCAGAACCTGAGGACCCGTCCTACCAGCAGACTGATCAACCGGGCCGGTGGTTCTGGAGGCTCTGGAAGGACTGGTTCTGGTTCTGTCAGTCCTTAATGGTTCTGATCAGAACCTGCAGGCGCTCTGTGTTCTGAATGGAAACAGGAAGTGATGTCAGAGGTTTGATGGTTCTGTTTCATCTGGACCGAGCCGGTTCTGATGGAGGATCCGGTTCAAAGTGGGAGAGAAAGAGGAGATGGTGTGTGTGTGTATGTATGTCATATGAGCCGGCCGGGTCGGTGGTTCTGGTGTCATGTTCAGGTGGGTCACATGACCCGACTCCAGCCTCCCAGACAGAAGGACCTCTGGCTGCAGAGCAGAACCAGAACCAGGCAGGAAGGATGAAGGAGTAGCTCTTTGGTTCTGGTTCTGATCAGAACCCGGTTTTAATGACTCTGTGTTTTTTCAGGTTATCGGATCAGAACACAGAA
>NW_006800684.1:86023-97447 GCF_000485575.1 Poecilia formosa | reverse complement strand
AATAAGAATAATTTACTTTGTTAGAATTATTTTCACTCTTTGCTGTCAATAGCAGAGTTGACAAAAAATAAATATTTTTTCTCGGGATTTATAAATCAAAAGTCATTTCTCAATAATGTATAAAAAATAAATACAAGAAAATAATTTGTTTCTTGTCTTGAAACGTTAAATGTACATTAAATTATGGAATTGAGGGGGCGCGAGTGCGCAGCTGTAAGATGTAGACGTGTTGGTTTACGCTCTCTACCACAACTTTAAGTAATTCAATAAATACCACGATAAAAGCACCTGGAAGCTGGCACTTTAGACGTTGCATCCTTGGCTAGCCACCGGGCATCATGTCGCCGTTGAAGAAAGCCGCAAACTCCGGGAAAAACAAGACTATGGACGGGTACATTGGCGGTGCTAACGCTAACGAGGCTAATGCTAACGTAAGTAGTGGCCATACTGGCGGGACCGAGAGCGAACCCAGAGACAGTGCTCCAGGGGACAAGACCCGGTTGCTCGAGATGTGTTAGGAAATATGTAAAACTATGTCGCGTCAATTCTTGGGAAACTGGACGAGCGCTTCACGCCCTGGAAGCTAAGTTCCAATCTGTCCTCGCCGCACAGACTGACTTGCAGAACCGCATGGTTGGCCAGGAATTAGCAACAAAGGCTCACGAGGAGCGTATGGGAGAACTAGAAACGAAATGTGAGGAGCTCACAAAGCTTGTATCCCAGCAGCAAACTGGACTTGGAGGCCCGCTCCCGAAGACATAACATCAAAATTGTCGGCATCAAGGAAAACTCAGAAGAAGGGAGGCCGACTGAGTTTGTCTGGAAGCTCATCCCCGAACTACTGGGCAAACAACATTTCCCGCTTCCACTGAAGGTTGACCGCGCACACCGCTCTTTGTGGCCCGTGGCGGGTGAGAAACCACGCACCATCATAGCCTGAATACATCACTTTCAGAGCAAAGAGCAAATTCTACGCCTTGCCAGGACGCAGCCGATGGAATACAAGGGGAACAAAGTTTTGATTTTCCCAGACTACACCAGCGAAGTAATGAGCCAGCGCCGCGCCTTTCGGAATGCGACGCAAGCCTTGAGAGGGGATGGGATCAGGTTCCAGCTGCGCTACCCGGCCTGGCTGCTGGTGCAATGGCAGGATGGTGACCCCCCCGAGGTATTCAACGACCCGGCTCGGGCAGAGGCGGCTCACCTGCGGAGGAAGAGAAGCACGACTGAAAAGGACTAGTGAGCATGTGTGGCACATTTATCCAGTTTTTGCTTTTTCTCTTCACAGTCTTAAGGTGAACTAATTCCGTTAAGCTGTGGTTCGTTTGACNCGTATTTATGTCTATGATTTTAGAGCCCATCTTTTCTGTACGTCTACTGTGACGTCATGACGCTGGGGCGGAGTTTGAAGGCGAGCCGGGATTCCTGAGGATTACCCATCATGCCCCGCGGGTAAAGATGGCAGCAGATCAACTTTTCTCGGAGCTCTGAGCGGATTCTATCTCCAGTAACGGAGCTCCTATCCGGGCCGCTGCTACTCTCACTGACCGCCGTCCGGCTGCCCTGCCCGCAGCACTGCTACCGGGAGTCGGATCGGTCCGGAGCCCCCAGCTCCTGCTCTCCCAGCCGGAGGAAGGACCGCGGACCTCGGACTGAAGTTTGTCTACCCTCGGCGGTGCCGCCCCGGGCCGCGCTGGGCCGCGCTGACCGCCGCTCGGGTAAGCTGGCAGCGGGCTGCGGGGCTGCGAGCGGCCGGCGCGAGGCTGGCTGCTCAGAACGACCGGTGCGACAGACGGGGAACTGGGCCACGGTCCGAGCCGCGGCGGCACCGGAGCAGTTTGATGCGGTGTGACGCTGTGTTGGGTAACGGTGTCGGGGCAGTAAGCTGGGCTGTTCGGGCCGGGCTCGGGCACACGAAGCTCCGCTGGGTTTGTCGTGTTGTCCCCGGACTGCCTTGCAGACAGAACCCAGGGCTGCAGCGTGACTGCGCCTGACAGACAGTGGAGTGGAAAAACACTCAACGAGTCACACACCTGCAGCCAGGCGGCCAATCAGAGGCCAGCACCCCCCATGGCTGCTGGGGGTCCATGGATCCGGGTCTGACTCGGATCAGTTCAGGAATCAGTTCAGGAGGAGGCAGGGAATCCCAGCAAGGCATTCTGGGTAATTTCCTGCTGGGATAATCAGGAATGGATTCTCTTGGACAGGTTGATGGTTCTTAGCCGATCATTACCTAGTTCTGGTTCTGATCCAGATTGGACACTGGAAACCTGCAGGTGTGGTGATCAGCCTGGTCCGGTTCCAGATAGAGGGGATTAACTGGACCAACCAGAACCACCAGAACGGGTCAGAACCCGGTCCAGTTCCAGGTATAGAACAGATAGGAGGGCCCGCTGGACCAGAACCACCAGACATTGTATCACTGCAGCCTGGTTCTGCAGAACCTTCTGACTGAACAACCCGACCCACTGCTCTTCTGGTCTCCAGAACCTGAGGACCCGTCCTACCAGCAGACTGATCAACCGGGCCGGTGGTTCTGGAGGCTCTGGAAGGACTGGTTCTGGTTCTGTCAGTCCTTAATGGTTCTGATCAGAACCTGCAGGCGCTCTGTGTTCTGAATGGAAACAGGAAGTGATGTCAGAGGTTTGATGGTTCTGTTTCATCTGGACCGAGCCGGTTCTGATGGAGGATCCGGTTCTCAGTGGGAGAGAAAGAGGAGATAGTGTGTGTGTGTCATATGAGCCGGCCGGGTCGGTGGTTCTGGTGTCATGTTCAGGTGGGTCACATGACCCGACTCCAGCCTCCCAGACAGAAGGACCTCTGGCTGCAGAGCAGAACCAGAACCAGGCAGGAAGGATGAAGGAGTAGCTCTTTGGTTCTGGTTCTGATCAGAACCCGGTTTTAATGACTCTGTGTTTTTTCAGGTTATCGGATCAGAACACAGAAGAGGATCCAACCAGAGGATGAAGAGTTCCAGGTGAGGATAACTGTGAGGCCCGGTCTGTTTGGACCTGGTCCTCCTGGTGATCATTGGGTTGCCATGTTCAGAACCGGTTCAGATCGGTGCGTTGGAACAAAATGCCTCTGAGTCACAATCCAAGATGGCCGCCGGGGCGCTGCGAACCCGTTTTAACAGGAAGTCGATTTTAGAAGTTCTGATGTTTTGCTTTGGATTCAGAGAAAAATTAGAAAATATTCACATGTTCAGTAGAAACATAAATTATTTCCCAACTTTACATTTTAAACCTGATTAAATGTGAAATCGCCATGGCAACATTTTACCATGCAGATATCAATAATGGGCCAACATCAGTTCCTCCTGCTGTGGTTCGTCTGATACTCCAACAGAACCGAGGCCGATTCGGAACCTTTATGAACCAAAACGAATTCATGGGGAACTCTGACAGGAAAATGTTTGTTTAAAAATTATGATGAGATCATTAAAGAAAATAAGAACCAAACAGTTATCTAGTCCAGTCCCATAAAATGTAAGATATTAATTTCATTATTATGTTTGAAGTTTTCCCTGTAATGATTTTCAACAAAAGAAATTTAAAATAAAAACTAATTCCTGCATTTTGAGACAATAAACCTTTTTTCAATTCAAGTTCATGAATGTTTTTAGAAAAATGTTCAGAAGTGGACACTGTACAAGAAATCTTTCCCATTTCTTAATATGACAAGATTTGGTCCAAAAGGGATGAAGAGTTAAATTATAATTTGAACGATTTAATCCTCTTTAATACGGCTTTCTAAAAATCACATTGAAGTTAAATAATTTTATTTAAAAGAGTTTAAGTGTTGCAACATCTAAAATCAAATGTTATCTGTACAGCAGCAAGGCATTTCAAAGAGCAACAATAAAACGTGACATTAAGTCGTTAAATTGATCTCGATTCAAATAAAACTAACCAGGAGGGTTTTAGTCTGGATTTAAAGGAAGTCAGTGTTTCAGCTGTTTTACAGTTTTCTGTTAGTTTGTTCCAGATTAGTGGTGCATAGAAGCTGAATGCTGCTTCTCCTTGTTTGGTTCTGGTTCTGATGCAGAACCTGAGGGTCTGGCAGGTTGATACAACAACAACAGATATTTAATGGTTGTGTTGCTAAACCGTCCAGTGATTTATAAACTAACAGGATTTTACAGTCTGTTCTCTGAGCTACAGCTGTAGGACTGTAGATCTGGTCTTATGTCTCCATCTTCCTGGTTCTAGTCAGAACAGCAGCAGCAGCTTCTGGATCAGCTGCAGCTGGAGGATCGATTTGTTGGTCAGACCTGTGAAGACGCTGCTGCAGGAATCAATGCGACTGAAGATAAACGCCTGGATGAGTTTCTCTGATCTGAGACATCAGTCCTCTGATCCTGGAGATTCTTCAGGTGGTAGAAGGCCGACTTTGTGACTGTCTTAATGTGGCTCTGAAGGTTCAGGTCAGAGGTCATCACTACTCCCAGGTTTTGGGTTGATTGCTGGTTTTAGTTGTAATAACTGAAGCTGTGCATTCTCTAGATCTGTAACTCTTTAGGTCCAATAATAACTTCAGTTTTATTTGTGTCCAGAAAGTTTTCTCTCATCCACACATTGATCTGTTCTCAGCATCTGTTCAGTGATTGGATGGGGTCAAAGGTCACCTGGTGACATCATAATGTAGAGCTGTGTATCATCCAAAGGTCAGAGGTCGGCCTGTAGTTCTGCAGTAGTGATTTTATCAGTGGTTTGATAGCTGCTGTTTCCAAGGGAAAACACCTGAAGAGAGCGATGAGTTACTATTCGGATCAGATCATTAATGACAGGCAGGACTTCCTTAAAGAAATGTGAGGGTCGGAACTGGAGCTTCACTGACTTATCATTTCTTCTAGGGTTTTATAATTAAGTAGTTGGAATTGGGTCATTATTCCTGTACTTGTTGTGTTTGTGTTTGGTATTGGTACTGGCTTTAGAGTGGATGTTCAGATTAAACTTCTGATTTTCTGAAATTTCTCTGAAAATAAGCTGGTAAAATGGTTGCTGGGATTAGATTGAAGTTCAGGTGGTGATGTCATAGGAGGGTTTGTGACCCTGTCAACAGTAACAAATAAAGCTCCAGCTTTGATAATGTTTTTGTTTATGACATCTGTAAAGAAAGCCTCTCTTGCATGTTTTAGTGTTGTGTGATAGTTACGTAGTCTTTCTTTATAGATGTCATAATAAACGTGAAGTTGAGTTTTACACCATTTCCATTCGGCCCTACGACAGAGTTGTCTTGCAGATTGAACTGTTTGTGCATTTCTCCATGGAGATTTCTTCCTACCAGTCACAACCTTTACTTTAATGGGGGCAACGTAATCAATGAAATGTTTCTGCTTTGTTTTCTGTGAGAGAACATTTTGTGACAGTATTTGTTTGTCCAAGTGGGTTAACGGATAAAGAACTTTCAAAGATAACAGGAAGTGATCCAACAGGGCGACATCAGTTACAGAGACATTGGAAATATTCACACCCTTACTGATAACCAGGTCCAGTGTGTGTTGCTTGTTTGACATGTTGTGTTAGATCAAAACTCTCTAATACATTAAGGAGCTTTTTTTTGCCCCTCGGTCTTCAGGTGGTCAACATGAATGTTGAAAATCGTAATCAATGCATATGAGAGATATAAGCTCATTCAAGTCCATAAAGAAATTTTCCACATATGTTGGAGTTTTGTATAAAGTTAGTGTCAAAGTTTGTTTGTGGTCTTTTACCTCAATACAGAGATACTCAAAAGACGTGAAATGACCCAAAGAGATTTTACTACAGTTCATGGTATTCTTAAATATTGAAGCCACACTTCCTCCTTTAGGAGGAAGCTTCATTTAGGATTTGCCATATGCAGCAATGAATTCTGGGTAATTCACTAAGCCAAAGTCTGGATGCGGTTTGGCAGAGGGGCGGGGCTAAAGCAGGAAGTGGAGGACTGGGACGCAATAAAACCTCAAACCCTCCAACAGGAAATCACATGTGATTGGCAGGAAGTGTCGAGCTGTCCTGTTTTGATGCTTCCTGTTACAGGACCTGGAGGTCAAAGGTCAAGGTTTAAAGTGTTGCTCTGTGTTCCAGGTGTGACCCTTTCTATGGATGAAGTCTCTTCTGGAACCGTTCACAACTCAGGTAAGAACCAGAATGCACCTGGAGAACGACTGGAGAACAACCTGGGGAATGACCTGGAGAGCGACTCAGATTGAACACGGCTGTGACTTGATGATGAACAGGCAGAATCCTCTTTGGGATCCAGACCCAAGTCTTGACTTGTCTTGAACCAAAAAACGTAACTGACCTCTGACCTCTTGCTGCTAAGCTAGCTGCTACATTACAGGACATTTCCTGCTGGAAGTGTCAAAATAAAAGCTCTTCCTGTTGTGTTCATTTAGAGCAGCGGTTCTTAATCTGGGTTCTATCGAGTCGATCTCGGGTTCGGCGGAGCCTCATTTAAATGTAAGATTTTAAGGATGTTACATTTAAATTTTCTTCTTAGTAAAACTTCAAATAACAATATTCGTAGTTAGTTTGTTTTGTTATCATAGCAACAATTTGATGCTGTGAGTTTAATCTTTGAGTTTATGCTGTTTGCCCACTAATACAAATTAATAAACTGGTTTATAGCTGATTGTTTTTAGGTTGGCCAGTTAAACTCCTCCCCCTCTCCCAGATTAAATCCAACACAGAAGCTGTTAGAGGTGCTGCTGTTTTTAGCACCTGTGGTTCACACAGAGCTGTGCAACCAGAGCTAATGGTGGATTTAAACTCTTACCCTGATGTGGAGTTCTCCAAAGAAACATAATTCCTCACAGGGAGTTGATGTAAATATCCATACCCGAGTCCAGTTTGAGTGAAAGGCATGCAGCAAGCAGAGGCAGCGCGAGGCACCAGCGGAGTGTTGGTCTGCTCTCCTGGCTTTAGGAATTTATCTTTTAGGAATAAATCTGCTCCGCCAGTGAAACACTCAGAGCAACAGAGACGCTTGTAATCCCGCTAAAAAAAATCGATTTTCTTTCCTTTCTTTTTTTTTTTCATGATTATTTTCCTAAAAACATAAACAAGCTTAGCCTGGCGGGGGGGCTAGCAAACTGTGGAGAGCCACCAGGCTTATAATACACTGGTTTCTGTTTTGTCGGAGAAGCAGCGAATATTAAAACAAGTCGCTATGGAAACGGTAGCGACTTGGCAGGTATTATCTGTACCTGCTGATGCTGCAGGTACAAATAATATTGTACCTGCAGGATTGGCTTCAAGTTTTCATCCCCATGAACCGATCTGCCGAGCGTTGCTATAAACACGCTCACCCACAGGGGGCAGTGTAGCGATAAGCTGAACCCTGTCTATCAGTCAGATGGCTTCTAAACAGGCGCCATGTTGGATTCCTTTTAAACAGCGTATTAGAATATAAAGATAATGGAACGCTCAGCGCTTATCGACGGTTTATTTAAATCTCCACTTTAGTCTGAAGATTTATAAATAAACATTTTTATTCAGCAGAGTTTTGGTCTGGATGAAAACACAGAAATATCTTTGTTTTCCCAGATATCTGTGGACTGAACAAACATCTTTAATGATTCAGATCCAACTTCTAGATTAAAACCTGAAAATGATCTGGAAACAGCTCTGGAAAATAAGCAAAAAAACCCCAAATCTGAATCATGTCAGTGGAGAAGGATCTGGGAAAGATCACACCCAAAACCAGAAACATGACAACGAACAAAACAACCAGAATGTTTTCTGCTCCGCTTCATGAAAAACCACCAGAACCAGAAACGTCTAGAAACAATATGTAGATCTGAAATGTGAGTAGAAACGCCTGGAGGAAGATCAGGAAGCAGAAATCCAGAAGTCCTGGCAGACGGGCGAGGGTCACACAGATCGATGCGCCCTGATTGGCTGCTGGTCACGTGACCCAGATGGACTAAATGGAGCGGAAAGTCACGATTACGGCTCTGGTCCCCGCAGCAGCACCGTTAACCGGACTGGACCGGATCACCTGAACCGGTCTGGTCTGGACCTTCCTGTCCTCTGGTTCTGTGGTTCTGTATGAGTCCAGTTGTCCTAATCCAAGTTTGTCTCCTCCAGTGAAATGTTCCTGGCCGTTCTGACGACCCGGATGACGATGTCACCTGTATGACATCATCACACACCTGCTGATAGCCGAGTGGCTCTGTGCCGGCCCGGTCCGGATCGATCCAGCTGCACTTCCTGTTCTGGAAACAAGAGCTGATCGATGATTGGCCTGAGGCCGGCACACACACACACACACACACACACACACACACACACTCTAACTCAGCTGTGAGGGGCGGGCGAGCATCGACCTGCACTCAGATGCAGAGTGTTGCCGTGACGATGGGCAGTCGGGTCGGGGAGTCGTGGCGAGCGGTCGGTCGGTCGGCAGGCAGGTGAGCGTCGTCGTGGTGTCTCTGACTAGCTGACCTTTGACCCGTTGTCCCGGCAGGACCGCAGACCCGACCGGAACCAGCAGGCAGGATGGCGAGCGCCGGCCCGGCCAGGAAGCCGTACCGCAAGGCTCCGCCGCAGCACCGCGAGACGCGCCACGGCCTGACCCCTGCCTCGCCGCCGCCCGCCCCGCGGCCCGACTTCAGCCAGGTAACCCTGCCCCCCCAGCTCCGTAAGCAGGCCCCGCCCCCCTCTGACAGCGAGCCGGACGTCTCCAGCCTGTCCAGCCTGGATCTCTACGTGCCGCCGCTGACGCCCTTCAGGAGCTCCGCCCACCGGCCTGAGCGCCACACCGCCAGTCAGAGCAGGGGAGGTCACCAAGGCTCTGCCCCGTCCAGGAAGCGCTCCCCGGTGCGGCACCGCCCCACTCGGACCCAGCGGGCTGCCCCTGCCCGTGCTGCCGCCCCCAAAGGCATCCTGAAGCAGCCGGCCGCCGTGGGGGCGGAGCCAACCTACGACACGCTCAGGAAGTCGAGGTCGGCGGAGCTACTGGGTGACAGGCGGCGGGGGGCGGAGCATCGGGGGCCGCCCTCGCTGCAGTCGCTGGCCCCGCCCTCCTCCACCCAGACCGCCTGGAACTGGAGGATACAGGTTCTGGAGGAGAAGGTCCGGTTCTCCAGCTTCCTGGACGAGATCACCTGCCGTGTCTTAAGCCCCGCCCGCCTCGCACAGCTCGGCAGGCCGCCCACAGACCTCAGAGGCCCCGCCCACCAGCATGGCCGCTGCCCCGACGCCAGCCGACGGTCCGCAGACCGGACCCGGCGCTGGGACGGCTGGGTGGCGTCGATACGGCGACCCGACAACTGGAACCAGCCTCTGGAGAGGGCGGGGCGCGGTGACATCACACGGGGGGCGGAGCTTAGAAAGGTGACTGAGGTCAGGCAGAGACCCAGACTCCCCCTGTCCAATCTGTCCCTGCTGTCCCACATCAAGGTAGGTCAGAGGTCACTCGGCCTCCTCTTCCTCACGTCCCGCCCTTCATCCTCCCTGCTCTCCCTCAGCATCTGAGGTGCGTTCGTTTTGTCCACCTCGTTGGTCCAGGACTGGACATGATGGTGATTATTATCAGGTTCTGATTCAGCGGGTTCTGTTGGGTTTCTGGGTCCGTTCTCCAGAGGGACAGTTCCTGGGTTGCTCCAGCGTTGCTCTCTGATTGGCTGCTGGCCTCTTCTACAGCCTGGTTCCCCGAGCGGGTTGGGTCAGTACCGGCTGATAGTCATGATGGGGTGCATGCTGGGAGCTGGATGAACAGAAACGGGTTCACAGGACACTGGAAGGCAACTGGTTTCCTGCTGGTTTCATTAAACTGGATCTAACGGGTTTAGAATGGAATCAGACTGGTTTCAGTTTGCTGGTTTTAACTGGTATGGGTCTTGTTCTGGATGGTCAAGTCGGCCCCATTCTGCCCCAGTCGGCCCCATTCTGCCCCAGTCGGCCCCATTCTGCCCCAGTCGGCCCCATTCTGCCCCAGTCGGCTCCATTCGGCCCCATTCGGCCCCAGTCGGCATCCTGCATGTCTTAGTTGTCTCTGCTTTAACGCACCGGGGTCCAATGATGCTCATTAGAGGCCCAAGATGAACACTGACCTGCTGAGGAGGTTGTTGCTACCACCAGGGAAGGAACTAAAACATGCAGGATGCCGGGCCTTGAGGACCCACTTTGGGCCCCCCTGCAGTAGTCAGTGTCAGAGCGGTCCGGCGCTCTGCCTGTGGTTCAGATAGCGTGGGTCTGAGGATGGATTGTTGGTTTGTTGAGTCTAATTCTGCTTCTGCTCGGTTCCAGGAGGCGCTGTCAGACTCTGACAGGATCAGGTGAGTTGGTCTGGTCCCTTCTCTCCAGGTGTCCAACGTCCTAATAAGGCTAAAGCACTTCCTGTCCCACCTCCTTACCCAGAATCCTCCAGCAGCAGAACGAGGACCTGCGGCACCGCCTGTCACTCTCCACCCACAAGATGGAGGCCATGGAGGCGGAGTTTGAGGGCAGCCGTCACTACATGGAGGCAGAGCTCAGCCGGACCAGAGACGACCTGGACAAGATGAGGGACAAGTTCCGCAGGTGAGGAAGCCGACGAAGATGATGAGGTCAAAGTGTCTTCATCACCTGATCAGCTGCTGTTCGCAGGAACATTTAAATGGTCTTTTATTATTATATTATATTAATATAGCTATGTGAATTAGATGCACTGAATCAGCCACTGTAGTTCACTAAGGAATTCAGGATGGATCATGTGATGCAGTAAAACACCAAGCACTTTAATCCCCTGGCTAGCCCAACTTTAGCATTGTGCTAGCCTTTGTACACTAAACTAACTTTGACCTGCTGATGTTAGCTTCACATTGACCTCAGCATTTTGGAGTAGCTCAAAGTATTTTGTTGGCTTAAGTACGCAGATATTGGTGTTATTTTAGCATGACATATTAGCCTTAGCAGAGGGCATAATTTGTTGATGTTGGCATAAACAGACTGACATCAGCATTATGATATTATTACGGTTATAACATGGATGTGCTTGTGTGCTATTGCATTAATATGATGAATAATCATTGATACTTTCATCTAAGTTACATTGCTAGCAGAACGTAGCCAGGTGATGTTAGCCTTCTGGTAATGTTAATAGTAATGTTAGGATTATATAAGTTTTATCTTATTGATGTTAGCATTAGCCTGGTGATGTTAGCAGTATGTTAGTGTAACCCTGTCCGTGTGAGATGACACCTCACTGTTCCTTAGACTCTGCGTTGTGTTTTCTTTAATGGTTGTCGGAAGGAAACTTGAGGCAGGAATCGGACCCACACGGCGGTTGAGATCGAGGTTCAGACCGTTTATTCGGACCAGCCGACAGCGCAGCGGCTTAACGCAGTTATTATTATTTTTATTTTTTTGTTTACAGATACAACATAAAAAAGAAAAAAAAATGAAACAAAACTAACTACTTGGACATTAAAAGTAACATTTGGCTACAGTGAGG
>NW_006800684.1:60400-85460 GCF_000485575.1 Poecilia formosa | reverse complement strand
TAGCCTGGTGATGTTAGTATGTTAGCGTTAGCCTGGTGATGTTAGCAGTATGTTAGCGTTAGCCTGGTGATGTTAGTATGTTAGCGTTAGCCTGGTGATGTTAGCAGTATGTTAGCGTTAGCCTGGTTGCGGTTAGGGTCTGCTGAGTTAACGAGGTTCTGATTGTTGGACTGAACTAATCCGGATCCGTCTACTAGGACTCGGTTCAGTCTTGGTTGTTCGGACCCAGACCTCCATTATTGGTGGGTCAGTAGGACCTGCTGATGACGTCTAACCTCTGACCTCTCCTGCAGACTCCAGAACAGCTACACGGCGTCGCAGCGAGCCAATCAAGACCTGGAGGAGAAGCTGCACGCTCTGGTAAGCTCTGATGTATTGATTCTGCGCGGCATCAGATCTTGGCGCTCCATCCCGTCGGTATTTCCTGTGCTTCCTGTTGCGTCACGCTGACGGCCGCGTAACGAGCCTCCTGATTGGTCGCCTGGCTGACTTCATTAGTAATGAGTGGAGCTCATTGATCCTCAGTGAGGATATCGATCAGCTGGGAAAGCCTCGACTGATGGCCGGCTGGTTGCCATGGTGACAGTCCAGACCTGGAGGAGGTTCTGCTGGGATTTTCTCCAGGTGCATCTTGCTACAGAAGCTGCCATGTTTGGGTCGGGCAGGTTCATCGGCGTCGACCCGCTTAAACTAAAACCGCTCGGTGGCCGGCATCACGCTGAGCCCAGAAATAGCTGCTGGTTCTGATCTGGTCCAGACAGGCGGAGCCTCCAAAGGCTTCAGGTCACAACAGAAACGGGCCAAACATCCAGAGGTTCTGGTCCAGATTCTTCTCTGCTTCCTCAAACTGGGAAGCTGGAGCGAAACAGAACCTTCTCTGATCCGAGTTCAGGCCGGTTCTGTTCACAGTTCTGGATCCAAAGGTTCGCATTGAGAGCAGGCGGTTCTGACAGGATCAAATGGTTCTGCTGTGACGTTTGTGCTGAACTGATGATGATGATGTCTGACCACTCTTCTTCATCTCTTCTTTCCTCACGCTGCTCTGATGGACTCATCTTCATCTCATCCTCATCCTCCTCAGGCTGCCGTCAGTCAGACTTGGGTTCATGCAGTTGGGTTTCATTCATTCTCATCCTTCCATCCTCTTCCTCTCTTTTTGAACACCACGTCTCCACAGTCGGCCGTTAAGAGCCAAACATTGAAATATCCAGAACGATTCAGAACTTTCTGGGTCGAACTTTAACCCGGCCGACCTGTAGCTGGACCTGGCGTTCGATCAGAGTCCTTCTCCTCCATGTCTGCTGCTGGTTCCACCTGAACAGCTTCAGGTGTGAAACGAACTGCTAACGTGTCGCTTGTCTGATGGGTCAGAACGGTTCTGGTTCTGCCAGATGGACTCGTTCAGACGCATTTTATTCTGAAATAATATCAACTCATAAAAGTAGGTCCACTTTAAGGACTTAGACTTGGCATGCTATTGTTAGCATTAACGCAGCATTAGAAGGCTGACTTTAACATTCCAATTTTAGCTGCTGTATACTACTACTAATGTTAACTTAGCTTTAGCTTGCAAATGTTAACATTACCCCTGCTGTACCATGTTGACAATAGTGTTGCCATCTTAGCATGCTAATGTTAGCATAACCTTACCTACAACATGCTGATGTTTATGTTAGCATTATAGCACGCTAATATTAATGTTACTTTAGATTTAACATGCTGACAGGGTTAACATCTTAGCATGCTACTATTTGCATAACATTAGCTTAAGCATGTTGATGTTACGGTTGGCAAGATCGTAGCATGCTAATTTGATCTTTTCCTAACTCTGGCATGCTGTTGTTAGGGTTAATGTAATCTTAGCATGCTAATGTTAGCATAGCTTTATCTTTAGCTAGTGGCATTAGGATTACATTAATATAATCATAACCTTAGCTTCAACTTGCTAACAGAAATGCTACCTTTACCGTAACCAGACAGAAGTGAGAAGTTGTTGTGAGTTAGATGCCAGTTTAGAATTTGGGGTCAAAGGTCATCCTTGATCCTGGCAGAACGTCCTGATCCGCTGACGAGCCGCGGTGCCGGCACTCTCGCTGAACTTCGTTTGCTTTGGGCAGATTCAGATTATTAAACAGATTTTTTTCAGCTTTGATGCTTTGATCAATATCCAATCAGATCGTATTGATCTTGTGGCGCTGCATCCCATCATGCAGGAGGCAACGCTGCTCGCTAACGCAGCATTCAAATGATCTGGGAAAAATGGAGCGTTCCCATGCAGGGGTTCGGATCTGAGAGGAGCTAATCCTTATTCCCACATGATCTGAATGTATTGGTCCATGCAAAGCCCGCCCACTAACAGCGCTGCCTTCTGATTGGCTCCAACATGTCATCTGCTTGCAGCTACGGAAGGTGGAGAGGGACAAAAAGACGATGGACCAGGAGATTGTGGAGCTCACCAACAAACTTCTGGATGCTAAGAACACCATCGACCGCCTGGAGGAGCTCAATGTAAGAACTTGCTGTCACGAGTTTCCATGGAAGCCACATTGGCCTCTGATTGGCTGTCAGGTTAAATCTGGGTTTCTATTGGCTCTCTCATGTTTTCATCAGATTTGGTTGTTTTCTTTTGACTCTAAGTGTTTATTGTTTAGTTCATGTAGAGAAGCAGGTCCTCTCCTGTAGAACCCTGTTCCTGTTGCATCACATGACGAGGTGTGTGTGTGTGTGTGTGTGTGTGTGTGTGTGTGTGTGTGTGTGTGTGTGTGTGTGTGTGTGTACAGGAGCGCTACAGGCAGGACTGCAACTTGGCCGTTCAGCTACTCAAATGCAACAAATCCCACTTCAGGAACCACAAGTTTGCTGACGTAAGTACCTGAGACGGCTCTGGGTCTCAGCAGAGCCCAGGAGGCGGTTCTGAATCATTCAGCAGCTTCATAAACAGCAACCAGGACTCAACAAAACGGGTTTCAGACTGTGGTCCTACCAGGACACTCAGAAACGTCCCGTTGGTTTTCATGAATCAGAGCTCATCCTGCTTTTCCCAAACGTTTTCTGGAAACATCTGAAAACCAGACAGGAAGTTTTCTGGACTTTCCAGGAGTTCAGAAAGAATCTGATCCAGAAACGCTGAGGAGGCGGATTCACAAAGGAAGTGGGTCTTAGAAGGACAGCTAACAGCTAGCGGCTAACAGCTTAGCTAACAACTAGCAGCTGATAACTAGCAGCTAACAGCTAGCTGCTAAACGCTGGTTCTGGTCAGGTTCTGTGGTCAACTGTTGCAGCAGTGGTTGCCATAAATGGTGATGTTGTGACTTTGTGGGCGGAGCTCTGACTGAAGGCGGCCATTAACAACATGATGATGAGTTCAGCCTCATCTTCCTCACCACCAGACCCAGAAGCTGCTGACTGGACCGAGAACAGGTTCTGGAGAACCAGACTGGTCCTGGTTCTACAGAGATTCATAGATGATCCATTTTCTCCATCATGTTTGATTTATGTTTGAGCTGATGGCGAATTGATCAGAGGATCTGTCAGAGGATCGATCTCTGAATGATAATCTAGTAGATGTTCTGCAGTTTGGACCCGGGAAGGTTTCTAACTTCCTCTGTCCTGATTGGCTGGAAGTTTGCTCTGCAGCAGGAAGTGATCTATTGTTCGATCGATCGATGGCGTTAATGGCTGCAGCTCGTCCATCAGCCTCAGCTTCCTGGAAACTGTTCAGATTTATGTTTTCTGTTATTATTGCTGTCATTCTATGAATGGATTATTTTCCTCCTTCCTGTCCAGCTGCCCTCGGAGCTGCAGGAAATGCTCAACAAGCACATGAAGTCCAGCCTCCCGGAGCGAAGCCCCGCCCCCGGCGGCCAGGACCCGGACACCCTGAGCCTGACGCACGCCGATGTCGTGCCGACCTCCGTCATCGCCCGCGTCCTGGAGAAACCTGAGCCGCTGGTTCTGAACTCGGCCCAGTCCAGCAGCTGTGGCCGGCCGGTGGCCGAGGATGTCTTCGTCCACGTGGACATGACTGACCCGGCCGGCGCCGAGGCTCGGGAGGACAGCGCCAGCCGGGAGGCGCCGCAGCACAACGGCTCCTGCCGCAGCCAGAGCAGCCTGGACGAGGAGGCAGGCGGGGTGCCAGCCTTCGAGAAGCTCAACCCGTACCCGCCGCCGCCGCCTCACCCGCTCTACCCGGGCCGCAAGGTCATCGAGTTCTCATCCGACGACAAGGTGAAGATCCCCAAGAACTCGCCGCTGCCCAACTGCACCTACGCCACGAGGCAGGCCATCTCCCTCAGCCTCGTCCAGAACGACGACGAGCGGGTCGGCCCCGGAAGCCCCGCCCCTTCCTCCTCATCCGGCGGCGGGGGCAGAGCCAACCAGCACACGCCGCCGTCACAGCGAGACGCTGCCAGCGAGCCGCTCTCTGCCCAGTCCAGTCCCTTCAGCAGCCCGCCGCAGGTAAGTCCCACCCACCCACACAGCAGCTGGCCAATCAATGATCAGGTTAGAATACGGGCTCGATGATGGAGGTCTGGTTCTGGTTCTGTGACTGTACCGGGCTGGTCTGATGGGTCCAGAATCTTCAGGTACCATGATAACCTTCAGGGGAGTCCAGGGATCCCTGATTTTTCTGACCCAGTCGGACCTCCAGCAGAATCAAGCAAGGAACATAGGGGCGGTTTGGACTAAAGTGGATCCGCGTCAGACCAAACGAGGGTCTGTATCGACTCCAGACCCAATCGGACCCACAACAGAACCAAGGATGTTGGGGTTCCAGAAGTTTCAGGGATCATTAAGCAGAACCTCTGAAGAGTCCAGAACTTTTAGCAGAACCATTTATTCTGGAGCTGTGGCGGTTCTAGAACCCTGGGTCTGACCCATGTTCCAGAATCCTTAACAGAACCTGAAAAGGAGATTTGTAGAACCTGTAGGTGGAACCAGAAGTTCTGTTGGTCTCCTGGCCCAGGCTAATGCTAATGCTAACCTCTGATCACATGACCCTGCAGGCACCGAGCGTCCCGGCCAGCTCCGCCAGCTCCGAGGAGGATCTGCTCGCCAACTGGCAGCGGATGTTTGTGGAGAAGATGGCGCCCTCTAGCGAGGGCTCCGTGATGCACCGCACATCGTTCAGCAGCCAGACGGCGCAGGAGCTGCAGAGGCGACGGCAGGCGGCAGGGGGCGGGGCCAGCTCGGAGCGCCACAGGGCGGCGTACTCGGACGGAGAGGAAGGCTCATCGGCCCGCAGCTGGACACCGAGCCGCGGCTCCAGTCTGGACACGGACACCGACACGGAACCGCAGTCTGGCAGGAGGCGCTACGGCGGCGGGAACGGCCCCGAGGAGGCGGAGCTGCTGATGGACCTGGAGGACGAAACCGGCAGCGCGGACACCGCCGTCACCGTGACGACCGCAGATGCCCACGGGAAGACGGAGGAGGACGACAGCTCAGCCGAAGAGAGAGACATTCTTCCACGCGAGCTGCCCAACATCTCGCCCCGCCTCCTGGAGTTCGACCCCGCCCCCGGCCTGCAGCGGCCAATGAGGAGCCCCAAAAGGATGGGCGTGCACCACCTGCACCGCAAGGACAGCCTGACCCGGGCCCAAGAGCAAGGCACGCTGCTGGACTGACCGTTGCCACGGAAACCCAGCCGCAGGCCACGCCCAGGAAATAGCCATACCTGACGTACGCTGCCGAGCATGCCGCCTGGCTTCCATCAGCTGAGCAATTTCACTTCCTGTTTACACAGACAGACAGGATGCTGAAAAACCGGCCATCCTTTAATTTGACCCCTGGGGGTCGGCGACCCGGAGCCGCTCCACCAGGTGACCCCCTGGTTATTGTTTTTACTTCCTGTTTTGTGATGCAACGTCACCATCAGGAAACTGTCATCAGTGTTAGAAGGTGAACTTTGACCTTAGGGCCAGCCTGACCCGATTTCTGATGATCGGACCGGTTCTGGATCGATGTCGGAAACCCAGAAATGTCTTGTTTCCCAAACAGATGCTTTTATTTTGAAAGAACAAATTGGACACGCTCGGACTCTCAGTGCCTCCATCACTTCCTGTCCCAGAGGTTGTGAGTTTGACACTGGGCTCAACTTAAAGGCTTTTATTTTGACATCTGTAGCTGCTGGTTTCCTGTCACGTGTCCAGGCAGGTGATTGGCTGGTGTTTGGCCCCACCCCTCCACCCCACACACCGATTGTCTCATGGGGGGCGGGGCAGTGGGCGGAGCTCCAGCTCACCTGGAATGTGACATCACCATTTTGTAAACCTGACGTTCTGATTGGTCATCACTGAGTTTGATTTGATTTATAATTCTACGGCATCCTGTTAGTGCCAAAACACGGCTGGAGCTCCTCCTGGTGGTGACGGGAGGAAGTGCAGCTCTGTTTTTGGCACCTCAGGGCTTCCTCAGCCGGTCCGAATGTGGACCCGCCTCCTCACAGCGCTGACTGTGGCTCACTGGACCGACCAGCTGATCACTGAATGTTCTGATGAACGGTTCTGGCCGGATCCATCACTGAATGTTCTGTCTCTCACCAGTTGTTTCTGTCCTGAACGTTCAGAAATTATTTTCATAAAAACTTAAATATTTGGTTTATTTTGATTCTGGTTGAATGTTTGCTGTTTCAGTCTGTGGTTCTGGAACAACCCGGCGGCTCTGACCCAGTTACGACTTTGCACTTCAACCGTTTGGGTCCGTTTACCTGTCTAGATCTGATCAAAACCTGTTCACTGAGGGTTCAGCCCGGATAGAATCGGTTCCAGTACCAGAACCAGAGCTGCAACATGCACCTGCTTTCAGGTTCTGGATTGGTTCTGGAGGCAAGAACCAGAACCTTTTGATCCAAACAAAACCGATCCAGACTCCTTCAGGTTCTGCTGCAGAGACATCAGACCCTCCTCTTAATCAGCTACTGTTGAATTATTCACTCTTTTCCATCTGGTTCGGTTTTGCTGGTTCTGAGGTTTTGGGTCAGCTGTGAGCCACCAGGTCACATGCAGGAGGTTCTGTCCAGTCTGAACCTGAGCTGTTTCTGGGTTAGAACCAGAACCAGCAGAACTTCAGCTGCAGGTCCTCACAGAGACACATAGACCCATCTGACTGTGCTTAATATGTCAAGAGCCCCACAAGGCTCAAAGACGAGAGGGTGTGTGTGTGTGTGTGTGTGTGTGTGTGTGTGTGTGTCCTTCCTCCATCTTTAATGACTCTTCCTCATGAACTCTACCAGCCAGGCTCACCTTCATCACTCCTCCTCTTCATTTTTACCCCCTTTCATCTGTTTGACCTCTGACCTCCTGATTATGGACTTTATTTCTCCTGTTGATCGTCACTCAGATTTAATTATTCAGCCTGATGAAGGATCAGAACCTTCTGGACCATAACCTTTGGTTCTGGATTGGTTCTGAGAATGTTATCAGATCCACTGACCTCAGCGGAGGACCAAGGTCACGACCCTGAGGAACGCCAACAGGAACCAGAACCTTCCTGTTTTCCTGAACCAATATGTCAAAGATCTGTTTTAACTTTTTCTGAGATTAATGCATATATTAACAATCAGACTGAAATTCATCTGATCGGCACCAGAATGATCCGGTTCAGCCACGTATGAATCGATTGACCCGAGTTCCATCAGAACCACTTCAGTTAGTGATCCGGGTCGGGACGTTCTGGTTCTGGGAGTCGGTCTGCAGGTCAAAACTCAGTTTGACTCATTTTATAGTCTCCCTTTGACCTGGTCTCCATGGAGATTCTCCAGAACCATCAGAACCCGAATTAAACTTGGCATGAAGTGAGGTGGTGCGTTCGGGCGTCTGCTGATGCGTTCAGGTGCCATCAGTGTTTTTCTCCCACTCTGACGCTGAATGAAGCTCACATGGACCCTCGGAGCCGACTCACCTGGGGTCAGGTGGACATTGATCGGGGGACTTTAGCCCCGCCTCCTCCAGGTGCTGCTCTCACCTGGCAGACCTCAGCGGTTTCTTCTCCAGAGAAATCTCTGACTGTTAAACTGGTTTTATTTTCTCAGTTTGAAACGATGATGTATATTTTAAAACAAATAAAATATTTTAAATGAAGCTCCGCCTCCCAGTTTCCCTAAACCTGCACAGCTGCTTCTGCAGGTTCCTCAGGATGTTTCAGGGTGTCCCACAGGCCTTGAACACATCATCTCACCTGCAAATCCCACAGGGTAAGAAAGTCTCATCAAAAACAGAAGAAGCTGATCGGTGTGCAGCTGGTGGTTTTTATGAGTGAATCTTAAGCGTTGCGTTATGCTCATTTATGCATCATGTTACACACAGACAAATCGTGTATGCTTTGTGACACTAATTTAGCTCCATATGTTCTATGTTTTTGGGGGGCTCTTGGCTTCGACAGGGATGTCGGTTAATGCTGATGGTTTGGACCAGATGTGGGACGGAGATCCAGACATCAAAATGAAATGAACTCATTCAGCGTTTCTAACGCTTGAGGTTTAGGCAGCTCGATGATTTCCAACAAAACATCTCAAACATGGAATGAAATAATTGCTTCCAAATCCTGAGAAATGTTGCATAGCTAAATATTAAGGCACAATGAGATGATGCGTCTAAGAAAATGTGATTTTTTCTTAAAAGTTAAATTTTTCTCAGTCGTATCACGAAGTGAACGTTGTTTTATAGAAAACATTTTCATTCCCCAGACTGTCAGCGTTGCCCAAGTGAAAAACAAAATACTTTTATATTTCAAACATACTTGTATTACTTCTGTAAGTAGTCCAAGTATCAAGTGTACTACATATAAAGTATACTAAAAGCATGTTTGTACCAATTTTGACATAACTTTAAACACTTAAATCTAATTGTACCAAAATACACTTTTAAGAAATATATTAAAAGTATACTTTAAGTGAACAAAATATATATTTGCTCAAGTAATGAAACATGCTTTTATAGATATTTTGTGTATATTGTAAAATATATGCTCAAAATATACACTGCTAAAAAAAATAAAGGGAACACTCAAATAACACATCCTAGATCTGAATGAATGAAATATTCTCATTGAATACTTTGTTCTGTACAAAGTTGAATGTGCTGACAACAAAATCACACAAAAATCATCAATGGAAATCAAATTTATTAACCAATGGAGGCCTGGATTTGGAGCCACACACAAAATTAAAGTGAAATGTTCCCTTTATTTTTTTGAGCAGTATATATTTTTTAAATTCACTTAACACTTTCTTGAAAAGTAAACTATTAAATATACTAAAATTTCAGTATGTTTTCAATTACATCTCAGTGTATATTTTAGACTAATAAAGTGTGCCTTTTTAGGTGCCTTAATATTTTACTATTTTTGTTAAAATGGCAAAGAATAAAATAAATAATCCTTATAGTGGAATATTGTTTACTTTAACAAAGTAAATATATTTATGCCTCAAAATATCAAACACTGACAGTTTAGTGCACTTTGAATTGCCTTGTTGCTGAAAATGTGCTATACAAGTAAAATTACCCTCCCTGGACTCAGAGCTACAGAAGTACTGACCGGATCACACAGTGACCAGAGGTGAGTCTCATTCACAGCTCCTACGGCCAACTCTTCCTCTTCCTCTGTTTGCTCCTCCTCCTCATCGTCTCTTGTTATTTCTATGTTCCGATCGTTTTCAATGCGCTCCGGTTCAAATTAAAAAGGCTAATAATGTTACTCATCACTGTTTTGGCTGGAGCCAGGCAGTTGAACTACACGTCATTTACCCAGAATGCATTGCAGTGTGAAAAACATGGCGACAATCCTGACAATATTTTATTAAAATGTATAAAAACTAAATAACCTACAGTACTATTACTGTATTGTTTTTACATCTAAGATGAATATTTCCAAAATAAGGTCTATTTTTATAACTAGTCGTGGTTCCTTTTAAGGACAAGTATTGTTTTTGTTGTAGCACCTCTGTCACTAAGGTAAGTTAGGCAACAGCGGTTTAGGGCAGGGGTCCCCAAACTTTTTCCTGCGAGGGCCACATGACTGTTCCCTTTTCTGGTCGGGGGCCGGTCTTAGTTTTTCGAGAAAGAAACCTTAGAAAAGTTTTGTTGCCGGGGGGGATTGGATTACTGCCGACGACATATTCGCGTTTGTAGATAGATTTTTACCCAGAATGCAAATGGAAAAAAACCGTGAGCAAAACGGTGACTGGTACTGACTAGTATATATTCCATTGAGGGAAACTGAGTTTCATATCTGCTCAAGAGCGCCCCTGGTGGTTGAAGAAAAATCCACATATATATGAAAAAAAACACTGAATGCTCTCTGGTATTGTTCAGGGTGCCGGACCAAATGAGGAGGCGGGCCGTAGCTTGGGGACCCCTGATTTAGACGGAGGGTCAAACCTGAAGTTTAAACTGGGCCCAACTGGACCCATCAGAAACTCTCAGTTCTGTCTGTGTGACTTGAAGCTGCACTGAGTGTTCTGAGGGGGCAGCAAAACCTCTAACTACAGGTTCAGTTTACCTTTAAACTAAGGTTCGGCAGAACTAGGCCAGCTGGCTCAGGCCAGTTCTGTTTCTACCAGAGGAGGCTTTTATTGTGAAAGGGCCCAGGTGTGTCTCACCTTCTTTGATGTTCGACCACAGCCGATTCTGGAACCGCTGGATGTTCGTCCTGCAAACGGAGAACAGGTCCGGTTCCTCAACCCACCCGGTTCTGTTCAGTCCAGCGGCCACCAGAGGGCGCTGCTGTTCCACGTTCACACCGAGTCAGAACCTCAGGACTTCAGAACCTCCTTCGACCCAACAGGAGGTTCTGCTTCCTGATTCATTTATCTCTGGACCAGTTCAATGAGCTGACCCGGTTCTGGTTCTGTTAAAGTTTCTACAACTTTGCATGTTGGTTCTGATTGGGGAGACGAGAGTCGGCGGATTCCTTTCCGGACTTTGATTGGAACATCAGGGAAGGTTGTTGGGGTCAGGCAGTGCTAACATTTAGATCTGAGCTAACTGGTGACTGGCAGCTGCTGCTGGGTCGGTCCGGTCCGGTCTGACCCAACTGGTACCCCTCTGAACCAATTAGCTGATTTTATTCCTTACGGGTTTTGTCCATCTGACCAGAACCCGGCTGAGGTCCTGCCTGGAGATGCCTTCAGACGGCGACAGAACCGGTCTAGATGGAAGAAGTTCTGGTTCTGGTGTGGCTGCGTCTCGGGGCCTAATCTAATCTAATCTAATCTAATCTAATCTGCTGCCCTGATGATGATGAGGAGGAAGAACCTCCAGATCAGCTGATTCACCAGATGCTGCAGCGGCACCGACCGGACCGGGTCACATGGGTCAGCCCTGACTGGACCAGAGTCCAGTCAGGGCTCTGGTCCTGACTGGGCTGCACAGGAACCAGCTGGCAGCCAGAGAGAACTGGATCAGAACAAGAGGCAGAACTGGGTCAGAACCGGGTCAGATGGTTCAGGAGACAGAATAAAACAACAGGAAGTGAGCCAAACAGTCGCATCAGAGAGAAGAACCAACAGAACCGACCCAAAACCTCTGACCCAGAGAACCGGGTCAGAAAACCCAAACATCGACCAGAGTCTGAAACCATAAAAAACTCCAAAAACCAGTTGGGTCAGAAATGGTTCTGGAGTTCTGGACCTCTCAGAACTCCCAGACCGGGCTGAGTCATCAGGGAAAGGTTCTGATCCAAACAGGTTCTGCTGCTCCTTCCCACAGCAACCCAACCCTAACCTGGTCCAGAACCGGTGCTGGACTGCACCAGGATCATCATCACAAGTACCACGGCTGCAGTTCTGGTTCTGTCCATTCAGTCGGACCGGCTCAGGCAGGAGGCTCAGAGCCACGTTCTGGATCTCCAGAACCCTTCCTCTGACTCTCCCAGAACCTCCAGGCTGATCAATCAGAACAAACAGAACCAGACTCTAACCGGGCCTCACCTGGTCTCCCATCAGAACCGGCTGGATGCCGAGGAACGATGGGAGCACCGCGGGTCGGGGGGCGATGCACACTCTTCCGGTCTCTGAGGGGGAGCACAGGTTAGAGAACCAGTCTGGTCTGGTTCTGGTACCAGACACCAGTCTGAGGGCTGTCCCAGCCGGTTCTGACCCAGTGGTTCTGCCAGCAGGGGCCCAGCTGCGGTTCCTAGAGGTTTTGGTTGAGCAGCTGAGCCGAGTTTAGAGCCACGTGGCGAGATTGTTGAGGAATTGGGTCAGCGGCCATGATCCTTTCTGGGGGGTGGGGGGTGAGGGGGGTTTGGTTGTTAATTGTCCGCTGAGCTGCAGATGTTCTGCTGCTGATTGTTCCAATTAGGGTTTAAACTTCAGTGAAGAGAAAATCAGGAGGACTTACTGTCGGGTCGGCTTCCAGAACCAGAACCAGATGTGGGAGGAGCTAACGGACCTCCATTATCTCTGACCTCCACAGACAGCAGGAAGGTTCCTCTGGGAGATTCTCCAGCTTTGGGTCAGGAACTGGGAGAACTAGGAGGAAGTCCCTCAGACTGGTTGTGTGATGCTGTGAATCACCTGCGGTGTCTCACCTGTCTGCCACCAGGTGTCCACCAGGGGGCAGCGTCCCTCCCCCACCACGCTGTGGAACCAGTGCCAGGCCTCATGGTTGATGGGTTCCCCCACTGTGGACAACCAGATATGGAGCATCAACAGTGACCAATCCTGGGCCAGAGGAAGTCATGATATCACTTCCTAGTGATATCCAGGTGGTGATGACATCACTTCCTGGTCTCCATCTGCCAGGAAGTGATGTCATGACTTCATGTCTGCTAGGCTAGATTAGCGGTTGAGACATGTGGTTCTGCTGATGATGAGGTAACTGACAAACACCCTGAACCTTCTGACCCAGAAACTGGATCTGAAGTTCCTGGTCCAGAATTTAATTCTAGTCCCAGAGTGTCTGTGCCTGGTGTGTTTGGTGTCAAACCTCAGAACCGGTTCCTGTCAGGTTCTGGCTGAGTTGGACCAGTTGGATCCCAGTGTCCCAGCGGTTGGACCCACCTAACCCCAGCATCCTCAGAGAGCTCCAGTCGTACTTCCTGACCCAGTCGTCTCCGTGTCTCAGCAGCAGCCACAGAGCCGTCGGCGCTCCGTAGAACTGGTTGATCTGCAGCCACTGCACCGTCTCCCAGTACCTGCCTGGACACAGGCAAGGTGAGACACACACTCCGTCCCACACGGCCACACTCTGTTAAACTTCCTGCTTAAGCTCCGCCCCCTGCCTCTCACAACCGCTTTAATGATACTTTCTGGTGCTACTGTCTGGACTCTATGTCTGTTTGGGATGACAGAGGTCAAAGGTCACCTAACAGATAAAAGGAGACATCATCTTCTGGTGATGGGTGTTGGCTCACATCCTTCCTGACCAATCAGAGCTCAGAAAGCGGAGCGAAGGCCTTCATTGGTCTAACTGCAGACCATAAAACCAGGTTAATGACTGACTGCAGCTCCACTTCCTGCTGCAGGTGAGACTCACCTGAGGTTCAAGATTAACCTGCATAGATCATCCATCCAACCTCAATCCAACATTCATCCAACCTCCATCCAGCCTCAGAATGCCTCCAGTGGGGAATGTGGGATTGGACCGCTGGATGAAGCTGTGTAGGTGAAGCAGGGAGTTTTGGTGCTGCTGACCCGGCTCACCTGGATCCGGGTACACAGGTGTGCTGTCAAACAGGACAGTGGTGGCGCCGTTGCACAGCGGGCCGTAGACCACATAGCTTTGTCCTGTGATCCAGCCGATGTCCGCCATGCAGCCAAACACGTCTCCGTCTTGGTAGTCGAACACCAACTGGAACAACAGAAACAGGGTTCTGGTGAGTTCTGGACCTGTTGGCAGAACCAGGTTGATTCCCTTCAGAGGTTCTCCTCTTCAGACTGAATGTTGTTCCTTCTCCCAGGCCTGCTGGAGAAAATCTCCATCAGGCAGGAAGACCAGCATCTAACTGTTCCCGGGTTCAGGTAGGTGTTGTCTCTGGAGAACTTTTGGACTGTCTCCATGGCGCTGTCCCTGAACAGAACCACAAGGAAGTCCGATCCGATGGCAGAGAAGCAACTCAGGGTGCTACATGGAGGGACCAACCAGGACTCCTGGTGGCACTCAGCTTCTCTTTGGTCAAAACCACCGGTGCCAGAAGAACCCAACGACAGGAGGACCCAACTAGCCAGTGGCCTTGGCCCGATATGACCCGGTCAGAATCCTGATGAGGTCATAATGTTCTAGGACCATGAGGAACCAGGAGTTCTCCACCGCGGTTAGGTTCAAAGACCGGAGACGTACCCCTGGTGAGTGATGGAGGTGTACAGCAGGTAACCCGCCTGGGTTTCACATGATGGACTGGTCAGGTGTGGACCAGTCAGGTATGGACTGGGTGTGTTGGTAATTTTTGGACTGGTATGGACCTTCTGATCAGGTGTCTCACCTCTTCCTGAGGGATGTCCATCTTTCCCATCACTGCAAGCTGTTCGGTCCTCTAAGAGACAAAGACATGTTGGACAGATGGACAAGTCTTCACTGCAGCGGCCTTGAGCTCGATGACTCGGCCTCCTCTCACACCTTGGTTACAGGTGATCACGGCCCTGCACTGAGCTGAGACAGAACGTCCTGAGGTCCAGGGATTCCTCAGGAATGTTCTCTGGGTTCTAACAACATCTGAACATTCTTATCTGGAAACCAGGAGTAAATCTGACCAGAGAACATTCAGACCTCTGTCATAATGGCACAGGTACCCTTTGACTAACAGGTAAGCATTTTGAGGGTCAAAGTTAAGACGGTAAAGATCAAACTGTTTCTTGTCTTTAGGTTCTTTTGTTATTGGACAGAATTTCAGCTGTCACTGCCAGACAGCTGACTGATGTCAGGTCCCACCTGGCGACAGCTCTGATGAAGGTCTGCTGTGGAAACATGTCCAGTATTGAGAGACAGAAAACTGTGACTAACAGCAGAAGAACCTAAAGACTTAGTTGGACAGGATTAAGGTGATTGGATCAGTTTCTGGTTGGACCAGGAGAAGATAAAGACTCGTTACTGAACATCCAGATTTCTCTGCAGGTTCTGTTTGTCTTCAGGCGGTTGGGTTTCGGAGGAAACTTTGGGCCTGGAAAATGCTGTAAAGTTATCAGGATCATAGTTTACTCACTCAGCAGAGATAACATCCCTGTTCTGACACCTGGGATCAGATTCTGGTACCAACTGGGTCAACTCTGCTTGATTTGGCCTCTTGATTCTGAAAGCCATCCAGCTGTGGAAGAAAATGTTCTGTTGGACTTGAGCCGGTTTGTTTCTGGGCACATTCAGCTCATTGAGTCTCATTTTGAGCTGGTTTTATGGTTTCAGGTCGTTATTCCTGTTGATCAGTAACATCTTGTCACTCTGCGGGATCTCTGAGCTTCGCGCCTCGGCTCATCACCGTTATCAGTGTGGACACGTCACGCTCTGAGGTTCTGCTACCACAACAGAAATGTTCCTCAGCGGCGACCTGCTCACCTCCTCACACTGACCAAAGGTCTGACAGTCTGAAATGTTCTGGTTCTAAATATTCCTTAAAACAGAACTTTGTCTTCTGCATCCCTTGCAAAGATTTATGTCCTCAGGTAAAACCTGAGTTCAGTGTCGGCCATGTTCTGATTGTTATATACGTGAAGGTAGGTTAGCATTAATCTAGCATGATTAGTTAGCATGAATTTAGCATCAGTTTAGCAGAAAATTAGCAGAAGGTTAGCAGGGATTAAGAATGAATTGAGCACCAATTCAATTCATGCCAACTTTGAGTTGAGATTTTCTCTGGAGATGAGAAAAGCTCTGAGGACGAAGACGGATCCTGGACATCGTGTCTCTGCTGCAGGTTTATGGAGCGTCATGGAGATGAGCCGGACCGTCGCCGTGTGTATGTGTGAACTCGGTGCAAGGTTCGTCCCGCTCCCAGATCAGAGCCACCTGGTCCGGATGAGAGTCCACATGGACGTCCAGGCAGTTCACTGGGACAGAGATGGAACCAGGTCAGCAGAACCTGGATCAGGAGGGAACGGCTCCCTCCAGGAGAACCTCGGACCTCCAGGACCCGGCTATGCTGCTCTAGCTGAAGGCCTGGCGATGCTACCATGGAAACAGAGTTAAACAGAGCCTGAGTCTGTCCTTTGAGGGACTGGATTGGTTCTGAAGGTTCTGGAGAACATCAGCTTCCCTCCTAGAGAGCTTCAGACGGTCCTACGGTCCAATCAGAACCCCCTCCCCAGTGTGAGCCGTGGCAGCGCCGAGCAGATCATCATCCCGACCTGGCGGGACTCGTGGTGGAAACTGACTTCATTTGTTCTCTGATTGAACATTAATCCTGAAGTGGATTTAGAGGCAGCAGACCGGGCCGGGCCGGGCCGAAGCGGCACGCAGCGGCGCCACAGAACCCGTTTATGTAATGGAGAGCTGATCCTGTATCGAAGCTGATGGGAACCAATCATCCTGCCGCCGTTATTAGATTATAATTGGATTATAATCCGACACACAAACAAGGCAGAGGATGAAAATCTGAAAAACATCTGGACCTGGTACCGGGTCCTGGTCCAGAACCACCAGACGTCTGGACTGGACCAGACCTGGAGAACTAGAATCCGTCCTCTGTGCCGGGAACCAGAGTCACATCAGACTCTGATCCGCAGTCAGACCGGTTCTGACTGCGGATCAGAACCGGTCTCATCTCCACCTGCCGGCCTCTGTTAGGCCCGCTCCCCACAGGTTGGGACTCTGCTGGTTCTGTTCGGTCCAAACCCACAGTAGGAAATCTAAAACATTCTGCTGCTCTGGTCCATTCATGGTTCTGGTTCCGGTTCCCCAACACCTTATTATTAATAAACCAGTCCGAACCGAACCGAACCTCAACCTTTCTACCGTTTGTGTCAGAAAGAAACCGACTGATCCACACACGTTCGGTTCAGAGAAAAATCAGCCGAACCTTGATCCGAACAGTCAGGATATGATTCAGAAACCGGACCGAACCTCTGTCCCCTCGGTTCGGGTCGGAACTCACCGGACACGTTCCGCTTACCGCCCAGGAACCAGCGGATCCGGGCCCGGTTCAGGTGGCAGTCCTGGACGCGCTGGAACGGTTCGGCCCCGTGGAGCCTGTCGGCGGCTGCGGGGCCCCAGAACCGGTCCGGTTCGATGACTGAGAGTCGGAACAGGTCCCGGTGGGGCAGCCGGGACAGAGACCGGACCGGGGCCCGGTTCGGTCCGGACGAGCTGCGGCGGCCCAGGAGGACCCAGATAGTCCGGTTCCCCTGCACGGAGCCATGTCGGTCTGGAGCGGGCCGAACCGAGACTGACCCTCCGGTTCTGGTCCGGGAGCGATCAGAGACTGGACCGGGAGGTTTCACCTGATGAAGCAGAACTGGATCTGGATCCAGATGTGAGCCGGTGGTTCCGGTTTCTAATATGTTGCAGTTATGAAGAATTGAAACATTTTACTGGATTATTATTGATTATAGATAAATATCACTAATATATCTATAATCAATAGTTGTAAAGTTGCTGCTGAAAAATCTCCATTTGTTTATTTTGAAATTGACTTTAATAAATGAATACGTGACCTCTGACCTCTGGTGTGTCTGACTGATCCTGGAAGCGAAAATCTGATCAGCTGACTGTCACATGATCATAATAACGATGAAACAAACATGTTGTGGTCCTGATTAGCCGCAGCGTCTGGAACGTAAACAAACCGCAGATTATCATCGAACCGTCGTTCAAACACCGAGGTGGGATTATCGCCTGGATACATCCGTTAATCTGACCGCAGGTCTGCTGGATTACACATCATCATCTGGATTTACTGGACTCCCTCAAGCTGCTCAACTGGAAACCAGTCAAACCAGTCCTCTGCTGCAGAGAACTGACTGAGCAGCCGGTCCAGAACCAGCAGACAGGATTAGCAGCGGCCCTGGACCGGGTCAGAAACACGTCCAGCTGGAGTCCCTCAGGGCTGCGTGCCCAGGGCGCCACCGTCCGCCCTGGAGCAGGGCGATGGAGCCGTGATTTAAAACTGTATTAAAAAACACGACTTCCAACAATCTAACTCGCTCTATGTTTATGTTTAATGACAGATTAAAGTCAAACAGACGGAGGAACCGAACCGTCCAGCCCTGCGCCTTCATGAGTTCTTCCATCTCAGCTGCTAATTTGGGATTAAAGGAGGCTCGGCGCTCTGGCTCAGCTGCGTCCGCCTCAGGTGAGCTTTGGTCTGCAGGTGAGCCTGGAGGAAGCTGCGCAGCCGGAAGTGCTTCCCGCAGCGCTGGCAGCTGTGCGGCGCCTGGCCGCTGTGGATGCTGCGGTGCCGCAGGAAGCTGGAGGCCCGGCTGAAGGTCTCGGCGCAGGTGGAGCAGCGGTAGGGCTTCTGCCCCCCGTGGGTGTAGCGGTGGTCCCGCAGCAGCTCCTTCAACCGGTAGCTCCTCCCGCACACATCGCAGTGGAACGGCTTGTCCCCCGTGTGGCTGCGCTGGTGCGCCCGGTGCTGCGAGGGGTTGGGGAACTTCTTCCCGCAGACCTGGCAGGTGACGGCCGGCGGCAGCAAGCCGGCCGCCGCCGGCTCCTGGGCGTGCCGGCTGATCATGTGGTTCCTCAGGCAGCGGAAACTTTTGCCGCAGACGGAGCAGAGCTGCTTCTCTCCGGCGTGCGTGGCCTGGTGGCTGCGCAGGTTGGCGGCCTGCGTGAAGCGCCGCCCGCAGGTGGAGCAGCTGAACGGGCGCGGCTCTTGGTGCACCAGCGCGTGGCGCGCCAGGTGGGAGGCGTGGTAGAAGGCCTTGCCACAGACCTCGCACATAAACGTCTTGCTGAAGTGCGTCACCCGGTGCGTGTTCCGCGCACTGACGCAGGAGTAGCCCTTCCCGCAGATGTCGCAGCGGCAGCTCTTCTCGCCAGTGTGGCGCGCCTTGACATGCAGGTCGCGGTGCGTCTTGTGGTTGAAGCTCTTGGGGCAGAAGCCGCAGGCGAACGGCAGGAGGCTGTGCTCCTTCATCTGGTGTTCTCGGAGCTTCAGGACGCCGCTGAAGGCCGCGCCGCACACCGAGCACAGCGGGTGGGACTTCCTGTGGTGGTCGGCCAGCCGCTCGGCGCTGGGGAACAGCCTGCTGCAGCGCCAGCACTGCAGGTGAAGCTCCTCGCTCGCCGGGGCCCCCGCCTCCCGCCGCCTGCAGCGTTTGGCCCCGGCGTCAGGTGGCGCTGGGGGCCGAGCGTACTCATGGTCATCGGTTGGAGGGGAGGAAGAGGCGGGGCGCACCTGCGACTCCTCACCTGTGAGATCAGAGGCGCTGCTTCTGCTGTTACCTGGAACACAGACACAGTTCACCTGATGAGCAGCAGAGGGCGCTGCAGTTAGCTGCCCTATGACGAACAGACCCCATCAGCAGCAGCTGACTCCACCAGGAGCTCCTCACGTCCTCTGCACATCAGCAGGTAGACTCACCCTCAGCGCTCTGCAGCGCCACCAGCAGGCTCCTGGCGTCACCAGCAGCGCTCAGAAATGGAAACATGGTCAGGCTTTGCTCTGCGTCTCTACGGTTTGCCTCTGCAGCCGGTCCGTCACTGACTCTGTACAGCAGGAAATAGGCATGGCCTGAGCCGGGCTCCTGCTCACCTGACACACAGAAACACAACGATCTTCACCCGTTCACACCAAACACAGACTCTGACCCAGACCTACCTGAATCGTGTTCATGACCCGATCCTGGCCTAACCCTATCCCAGGATCGGTCTACTAACTGGTTTAGAGACCATTTACCTGGGAGACAGGTTTACACCTGGTCCTGACGGTGTTCCCCAGGGTCCTGTCCTAAAGCTCCTCCCAATGTCTCTAACTAATCCTTCATCTCTACTGTTTTCTACCTCTAAATATTCGCCTCTATGCAGATGATTGAGGGTTTCTTCCTGTGCTAATTGCAAATCATATCATTTTTAAATGTTAAATCTGTGGTAAACACATTAAAAATCTGAAACTGTTTGTCCTGCAGACTCACCTCCACCTGTCTGGGTCTTTATTAACCCTCCACAGGTGTCAGCCGGTGTGGGCAGAGCCTCTTCCTGCCTGGTCATGCTGGTTTCCAGGATCTTCAGGATTTGATCCACAGCTTCCAGACACAGCCTGTCCACCGCCACTCCCAGTTCCTCCTGAGGAAACCAGTAAACCTCCATCACTCATTCACACAGACTGAAAAAACCAGTCTCTTCTGACTAGGCCCAACTGGGACCCAAACTGGAACAGAACCAGGGTTCCTCCAAAGAGCCTCTTAATAACTTTGGTCCAAATGAATCCAGATGTTTAATGATAAGTTATATTTTATTACCAGGTTATTTACTGACCATTTCCTTCAGGAAAACTAACTACATCTCTCCTTGTCGTCGGGTTTTCCTCTAGATTATATGCAGAACATTCCTGACCATCAGGCGTTTTATTTCAGTGTGTTTGGATCATGCAGGCGAGTCGGGAGGCTCCAGATACAGAACCAGGTTAACAATCTGATTCTGCACCCAGAACCAGGAAACCTGATGGTCTGAGGCCAGCTGGTTTAGGAAATGATCCAGACCTACTGACATTTCACAAAGACATGACAGTGAAAGAGAGACAAAATGTCGCCACCGGAGCACACAGAAAACCCCCAGAAAAGTGATATGAAGCGTCCAGCTGGGTGTCTGTAATGTCCACATCCAGGAACTTGGATCCGTTGATGAGGAGCGGCGTGCGGCTGGTCGGGACCTCCTGACATGGACAGTGATCTCCTTGGTCTTGTCGATGTTCAGGAGTCGGTCGTTCACCAGTCCGCAAGATGCTGCACCTCAGAATGGCTCCCACGATGGTCGTCTGCACATTTCAGGATGTGGTTGGTGGTAAACCTGGGACGGCAGTCGTTGGGCAGCAGGGGGCTGAGGACACCGCCCTGGGGGTCGTTGGTGTTCAAAGAAATGAGGACTTATTACCCACAGGCACAGACTGAGCTCTGTCAGCGAGGAAGTCCAGCAGCCAGTAGAGGCCCAGTGGGACCAGTCAGCAGATCCTGGAGGATGATGGAGTTGAATGCTGAGCTGAACAGCGCAGGTACCGAGGTGTTCCCGGCAGATGAAGAGCTGTGCAGATGGCATCCTCAGTGGAGCGGTTATCCAAGCTGGACTGGGTCAGATGATGGAGGCAGTGTGGAAGGGGCCTTCACCTCTCGAAGCATTTCGTCATGGTGGACGTTAGAGCAGCGGGTGAAAGTCTTTAAGACGTGACTGTTGGTCTCTGGAAGCTGGCATAATTACAGCTGAGTTAAAACATGGGGAACGATGGTCTGGCTTTCCTCCAATGGAGTTTATTCAAACCGTTCAAAGACGTTGAGTTCACTGAGGAAGCTAATGTCGACCAGGTGAACCAGTGACAGACTGGAGGCTCTGCCAGCCGTTTACTGGGATCGTGGTACAAACCTGGGTCTTCTGACTGCCGGCGTTTCCTGCCTGGACGGTTCAGAGTCCGGCTGCTAAGGAGATAATCACCAGGCTAAAAACAACAGCATTCTGCAGGTTTTTATGGGAAGTATTAGAGATGTTGTTCAAAGCCTTTCTAAAATATATCCTGACAGGTAATCTCTCTGATACAATAAAACAGGGATTATCAGTTTAATCCCCAAACCTAATAAACATCTAATGGTGGATGTTTATAATCAGAAGATCTCTGTGTATGATTATGAAATGTTAGCTCAGGTTTCTGCTCAGACTGAATAGAACTGAGAGGTTTAACAATCAGCCTTTATCATCGTCCTGTCAGGTTGGATTTCACTCACATTCCTCTCTGAGATGCTGCAAAGTTTAGGGGATTATCTTTGTGGATTAATTGAGCTGCTCTACGGTGATATTTATAGCTCGGTTTCCATAAATCCAGGGCTCCGCTCTAGATTTAAGATCCAGCGAAGCATTTGGCATTACACTGTTAACCACAATAACTCAGTTATTAATGCTTCAAATCAATAACAAGATCATCCAGATTTCTGACGATAAAAAACAAACAAAAACGATCCAGTGCTGCCCTCAGTATCATTTAATAAATTCCTAAGATAGAAATGTGAGATTCCTCTCATTCATTACTGAACACATCAAAGCATTTCATCAGTCAGAGTCGAGAATGAAGTTAAATGTTTATGAATGAAACAGGAAGAAATGTTTTTGATAAAAGTCCCGATTAATTAATCGAGAAGGTTGGTTATTAATGAATCTGACTTTGACGTCATGGTTGTTGCGCTTAGGAAAGAATGGCTTAAAACATTCCATATGGTTTCATTTTTCTAATTTTATATTTAGGAAGCTGGCAGGATTTGAAATCCTTGGAAATGTGGATTTTGAGACCAGGAGATTCCAGTTAAACTGCCAAACATCCAGACTTCAGGATAATGAATTTTCAGTGGAACTTCTCACTCCATGTTTAAGTTTTAATGAATACTGGTATGAAAACAGTGTTATTTTTCGAAACATATCTTAGGTCCTGTGAGTTTGTTGTCATCATTTCTGAGAAAATATCATTGTATTCATTAGATTTTGGGAAGGTGAGCAAAGCGATCCGTTTATCGTAGATTCAGTTAATCAGAAATGTTTTCGGAGATTCAGTATTGATTTTCTCGATCTCCACGTTAAAAGTGAACAACTGAAACTTAACTGACATTAAATGTAACGAGACTGTCAGCAGTGGAATGAGATAAAATATTTATTTAGATTATGAAGGAGATTCTAGTTCATATTCTCCTGCGTTGCTGTTAGTTAAGGACCAAAACCAACATAATAAGAAATAAAAGAATAAATATATGAATAAAAGAATATATATCTTACATATATAAATAAAATAATAAATATATATTTTGATTAGAAATAAAAGCATAAATATATATTTAGTTTTTCCTTTTCTTTACACATGAGTTTCCGTCAAGAAAAATAGATTTTTGCTTTGTCTTTTTCTGCTCGCTGTATTTCGGCTGCATCGTTATGTTAATGAGGAGAGCCGCCTTCTATGTCTGCTATTGGTCAGTAGAGCTTTGGGACCAACGTCACTGCGTCAGACGTTGTGGGGCGTTTAGGTCCAGTCGCTCGGCGCCATCTTTACAGGCCACAGACCAAAACAAACTTTATCCCGGTGGTTTTATTGTGTCACTGACTGCAGTGAAGTTGTTTTCAAGTTGGATACTGGATATTCACGCTCTGCAGAGTAAGGGACGTTCAGCTCAAGGTTGGTCCGATTTATGAACGCTGATTTCGGCCAGCTGTTCTCTACCGATGCCTCCTGAAGCGCTCGGAGGTTCACATAGATACCGTCAATTTCCAAACACTCCTGTAAATAAATGCCTTGACTTGTTGTGACCAACTGATACAAAAAAGTGGTAATTCATCCTATTACACAAGGAACACTATCCTCTATTACATGTTTAAGTCATATTCAATAATTGAAATAAATGTAACATTAAATGTTTTCTTCAGTAGCTTCCAAATCGTGTGCCATTAACTCAATCTGTGTGAAATTGTTCCACTAGACTGTATAGATGAGGCATATTTTTATTCCATTTGGACCCCTTTTTTATTTAACCAAAATTATATTTTAAAAAAATGTTCATAAAATATATTACCTCAGATGATCATCACTTGTTACCCGTAATGTTCAACTGCATAAAATTCTAGGACTGGATCTTTTTCATTACATGTTCACTTACCTGGAATATGTTAAATACAACAAATATTTATGAAAGTGTTTTCTGTTTCATAAACTTTATCACCTTTATTGTTTAATTACACATTAAATGTTTAAAGATGGGCTCTTTCATCTGGTTAGTGTCATGATGTGGCGGTGGACACAAACGCAGCAGGCAGTGGACGACGTACTTTATGAAGATGTTATTTTAATGAACTAAACGAACTAAATCAAAAACACAATGAAATAGGAGACACAAGGAATAACAAAGGTAACAACTGGCAACGTGGTGAGCAGGGTAACAAGTTGGACTGAGTACTGGGAGGTAGTAATGGGAACAATGGCCTAAATGAGAAGAGTGATAGCAGGTGTGAGTAATTTGGCACAGCAGCTGGCTGAGGGCTGGGGAGGAGGTGGCACAGGGAAACTAAGGAGATCTGCTGGGAGGAAACAGGGAACTGAAAAATACAACTGAAAAATACTTGTAATACAAAAGACACTAAGAGTAAAGAAAACCTGATGGACTGGGAGAGAAAGATATGAGGGAAACCGAACCTAAATAGAAACAAGGCTGATCTAACAATAAGAACTAAGGAACATAGAGCTAGAGAAACTAGATCTAAACAAAGAAATAACCCAACTAGAATTACTAAAGAAAGATACAGACTCAGACATGGGAGAATAACTGAACCTACGGTGATCAAATTAAGAAATAAACATTAGAAACCCTGCAGGGAGGCTGAAATAAGAACTAGAAGGATAAAATAGAACTAAACTATAGTCATTAAAGAAGGCTGGACTCAGACAAACAAGGAAAAGCAATAATATAATTCCAACTACACTAAATACCTCTAATAATGTCAAAAGGACCATGAAGGGCTAAACTAGTGAACTAGTGAATTAAAACATGAAGCTAAATAAAATGAAAAGCAAAACAAACCCAAAAACCCAGAGTCCTGACAGATGTCTGATTATATAATTGTTTAAAATATTTATTTGAAAATATAATCTTTCATTACGTGTATGTTTATTACCTGAAATATTTAAATATCAAATTTTTACTTAAAATGTGATTAATTTCTTCACCTGTTTACATGAAACTTGAAGTGCTTGAATCAAACGATTCATGAATGTTTAATGCATTAAATTATTAAATGACAGAAAACAGCCACTTCCAACTGTATTTCAACACAAATGGTTCCTGTTCCTCTTCAGAGTCTGCAGCCTTGCTGAGCTCCTCTCCTGGGGTTTCCTCCTCCTCAGCCTCTCCAACTTGCTCCTCTTCTGTTGCCTCTGCTGCTCTGTTTTCATTATTTACCTCTTCTGGGGTAAATAATGAAAACAGTCTCTAACCTGTTGATGGTTTTGCTGTATC
>NW_006800684.1:52711-60390 GCF_000485575.1 Poecilia formosa | reverse complement strand
TCAACTAAAGTTATTCGTATGCTACATTCTATCTGAAACAGAGAATGAGGTTAGCAGCCTGTGGCACCCATGGCCACCTTACTTGTGGCACCCATGGCCACCTTACTTGTGCCACCTTACTTGTGCCACCTTACCCAGTGGTAAGGTGGCACAAGTGGCACCTTACCCAGAAGCCCGTGGCACAAGTGACAGCTTATGGCAACTGTCAACATGTTTTCACTGAGGCTGTTTATTGGAAACTGAAATTTGAGACTGTATAAAAAATAGACCAGGGCATATTTGCTTCTTTAAGGGAACAGAATACTTAAGAGAAAATGCAATACGTTGTGCCAGATCCACCATTATTTTCATTAATTATAAATTCATTCATATTAAATCTGACACAGAAGATGTCACCAAAGAATATTCTATTCCTATTCTATTGTTTTCCCCACTAAGCATATTTAAATATGCTGAACTATGTATAATACAATTTAAAAAAACCTTTAAAATAAAATTTTTATAAATATAGCTGTTTGTATAAGGTTTCCAGTAACAAAACAGCATGTTATGAAAGATTAAATGCGCAAATACGTCATTGTGCCTGTCCAACGTATAACGCTGAGTGGAGCGGTCGACCGCTCCAAGATGGCCGCCCTAAATCTCATCAGCGAAAACAGGCGAGAGCGGTCCGTGAGGCGTGGGAGGTGCTAGTATGAGGTAGCGGCAACCCTGGAAGGTGCTGAAGTCAGTGACAACACTGGCAGCTAGCCCCGAAAACAGTGGCACTAATGGCAGGTGTCACCGGAAGTGCCATTAGTAGGTGCGGTGTCACGATTTGCGCCTGCTGTCTCTCACAGACTCAGACATGGAAGAATAACTGAACCTATGGTGATCAAATTAAGAAATAAACATTAGAATCCCTGCAGGGAGGCTGAAATAAGAAATAACTAGAGGGATAAAATAGAATTAAACTATAGTCATTAAAGAAGGCTTGACATGGACTCAGACAAACAAGGAAAAGCAATAATATAATTCTAACTACACTAAATACCTCTAATAATATCAAAAGGACCATGAAGGGCTAAACTAGTGAATTAAAACATGAAGCTAAATAAAATGAAAAGCAAAACAAACCCAAAACCCAGAGTCCTGACAGATGTCTGATTATATAATTGTTTAAAATATTTATTTAAAAATATCTTTCATTACGTGTACGTTTATTACCTGAAATGTTTAAATATCAAATTTTTACTTAAAATGCAATTCATTTCTTCACCCGTTTACATGCAAATTGAAGAGCTTGAATCAAACGTTTCATGAATGTTTAATGCATTAAATTATTAAATGAGAGAAAACAGCCACTTCCAGCTGTATTTCAACACAAATGTTTCCTGTTCCTCTTCAGAGTCTGCAGCCTTGCTGAGCTCCTCTCCTGGCTTTTCCTCCTCAGCCTCTCCAACTTGCTCCTCTTCTGTTGCCTCCGCTGCTCAGTTTTCATTATTTACCTCTTCTGGGGTAAATAATGAAATCAGTCTCAGTAACTTGTTGATGGTTTTTCTGTATCGCCTCTTTAATTGACGCCCATGTCGGTCCGATGTTGTGGCGTTTACCTCGCAGTGACCCACATTCAGCGCTGGAACCCAGTCAGGATTGAGCTCATCCATTTCATACGTCGGTTTGCCTTCAAGAGGACATATCAGAACACATCGCTATTAAAGCTGTAAATTTGATAACACTAGTAAAATAGTTTTACTTCACAATAATGTAATAACCTCGATGTCCACTGACAAAACTCAGACTATGCTACATAAAGAATATTAGCCCGACCTAAGCAAGGTTTACCCACTTAAATGAATTCAACAGAAACTGAACATGAGTACACCCGGACAAAATCATAGCAAAATAAATTATGACACAACACCAACAAAGCAAATTTAGACACTCACCATAATAGAAATGTCTGGAGGAAACTTGTAGGTATCTGGGGATGTTGGAGAAGGTGACATCAGGACGTCGCAACCGCTGACACCATGAGATTCGTCTCCTTTTAGTTAGCTCCGATAGCTTAGCCTCCTCGCGTTGTTTCCAAGCAGGAAAATAGTGAAACGAAAGTCCATTTTCTATCTTTTTACAGTTTCAGTTGTGTGATCGAACATTACATTCAATAACGCAGTAAGTTAGTGCCATAGCTAAATTATTTTAAATAACTTTGATTAAAAACAATCTGCAAGACTGTTTTTCTCGGTTATGTTTAACAGAGAGGACCCCAAAGATGGCGCTGGTGTCCCTCCGTCTACAGCAGTGACGTCACGTTCCAAAGCTCTATTGGCCAATAGTAGTCATAGAAGGAAGCTCTCCTCATTAACATAACAATGCAGCAGAAAAAACGCATGTTTAGGGGAAATGAAAAATAAAAATATATACATTACTTGATGGAAACTCATGTGTAAGGAAAAGAAAAAGCTAAATATATATTTATGCTTTTATTTCTTATCAAAATATATATTTATTATTTTATTTCTTATTATGTCGGTTTTGGTCCTCCATAGTTAGTAGCTTTGTTACTTGATAGAAAATAAAAAAGTTAAACTCGCTGCAGAGTGCACAAGGACCGTGACGTCACCCGACATGAGCTGCTGGAGCCGGAAGTGTTGCTGTTAGCCACGGTTAGCTTTACCTCTGACCGGGGCTCCGGGCTGCTTACACGGACCGCATGCCCCGCGGTTCGGAGCTCCGTAAGCAGGGTTTGGGCCAGGCTGTTCACGACCAGAGCCACCTGGCTCCGGACTGCGGCTAAATCCGCCATTCTGGACCGCGGTCAGCTCCGGGTTAGCAAGCGGCTTACAGCGGCACAGGAAATGACGTAGGTAACTCGTCCAGTGCCTTTTCCGTTTTCTTTAAAAAACAAAAATCATAAACATGGCATAATTCATACAGCAAACAGAGAAAAGCAGCTCATTTTAGCCAGATTCATTCATTTATTATTATTTTATAATAAACCGAAGGAAATTCTGACTTTTTTTTCTCAGAATTTTAACTTTAAGGTCAGAATTGATTTTTTTGGCCCTGATCTTCCATTGGATACAGATTCTTTATTTTAGAAAACCATTTTTGATCGCAGAGGGAAACTAAATGTTGTAACGTGGGCAGGAAGGATCTCCCGTAGCAGACTGAGTCACAGGGAGTGAGAAGAAGCCTCTGACTGAAGGCAGTCTGATGCTCATGGTTGATTTTATGGAAGATCCTTCTGTGCATCGTCTTCTCCACTGGCAACAGTCACCAGAACAGAAGCAGAACCAGAACAGAACAGAACCAGGCTTTATCCGGTTGTTGACCCGTACTGACAGATAATAACAGAAAGATTGACCGACACACAACAATAATCTCCTTTGTTTTGGCCACGTTTTAATTTTTAATCCTTTATTTGTTGTGGAAAATCTCCTGTCATTATTAGAGAGAAACATGAAAACAATAACAATAATCCAGGAAACGCTGCTGAACGTCACCAACATCAGGACAATCTTACAGCTGGTCTGCAGCTGGACTCCTCCTTTCTATGGCTGTCTCCATGGCAACGTGATGGCATCGCTGATGGCTAGCATGACTATGGGTAATCTGAACAGGCCTTCTGCTGCAGACATCCTGAAGATGTTTTAATTGAGTGGACAGCAACACACCTGATGGTTGCCATGGAGATTCTGGACAGAAGGATGCTGGATGGACTACAGGACTCATCCATCATCCATCCATCCATCCATCCATCCATTTCTTGATTTTTCATCATGATTTATGACACAAAGTCTCAGATGCTCCAAAAATATCTTATTTTTATTTTTCACTCTGGTGACCAATGGCTGTGCAGACATTTAGTAATAATAATAACAACAACAACCATAAACAGTAACTATAGTTTGTATTTTACATTCTGATCTCCAAACACATGGATGAACAGACAGGAAGTTTCCACCCAACACAGATGGAAAACGGGGAAAAGAACCAAACAGATCCTGGAGTTCTGGAGTCTGACCCGGTCCAGTGAAGTTCTCCAGGTTCTGCAGAACCTTCAGCCTGTCCTCTAGCCCCGCCCACTCCTCTCTGATTGGTTCCCGGGTGGGTGGGGCTGCCCTGCTCCACTTGCCACATAAATAAACTCCGCCTTAATGCAGCAGGTTTGCATGGCAACAGATGATGCTTCCTCATGAAGGAAGAGCCAATCAGATTGCAGTTCCCATCAGCCAGTCAGAGCAGGCCCCGCCCACCTTCAGCTGTGTTCCTCTGATTCGCCGCTGCTCTCCTGCTGAGGCGAGGGCGTGGTCCTTGGAGAGGCCCCGCCCTCTTCCTGCTGCGACTGTTTGGCAGAGCTGGATAGGTCGATGGCCTCTTCCTCCTCCTCCTCTTCTTCATCTGTCTCCTCCCCCTCCAGAAGCCCCGCCCCCTCGGCGCGCCGCTCCGGAGCGTCGCAGAACGGATCGGGCGGCGGCGGGCTGGAGCATTTCTTGGCCATCTCCAGGGACTTCTTGTGCATACCTGAGGGGGCGGAGCCAGACCAGATCAGGTCAGAACGGGAGGCGGCCAGCAGGGGGCGCTGTGAGTGAGCGCGTGTGTATTGCTGCCGGTGTGCGTGTGCGTGGCACTGACGTGCATGCGGCTCACCGAGCAGCCAGGGGGCGCAGGAACCCATCATGCCGTTCTTGGCCGAGTTGAGGATGGACTCCGGCAGCGGGATGGAGTGGCGGACCATGGCGCCGTACAGACCGTACTCCGCCATGACGCTGCTGCGGCCCCAGCACTTCTCACGCTTCCGCCACTTCGCCCGCCGGTTCTGGAACCACACCTGGACACCAGCAGAACCACAGCATGTGGACTTTAGTTGAATGACTTTTTGTTTAATATATTTTGAAGTTTGGGTCATTTCTTATTTTTGGTCATTAATTTGATGTCGCTACGTCGTGGCTGTCGGTCCGCTGGGTTCTGTCCTGAGCCCCGCCATTGGCCTCCTTCACCTCTTGCACATAACGAGGTACATGTAGCGAGTTTTACACTTCATCATGTAGCGTCGCCTTCACCCTGACGTTCCTTCCCTGGGGGGGCGGGGCGCCGATTTTGTTTTCGCATCCACCTGAATAATGTGTAGTTGCGCCACTGCCGGTTCTCCTGTTTTCGGTCTTTCTTTTGCAGTAGGTTCCGTGCCAGTGGGGGCTCCGGCGGCCCGGTACCGGGTCGGCTCCCTGCTGTACCGTTTTGTTCTTTTGGATCGGCTCACCAGGTCCAACTTTCTGTTAATACTTTTATTTTTCTCTTGTTTTGGACTGAGGGTGTTTAACTGTCTCTCTTTTGCAAAGCAGCTGAAGCAAAAGAAAAGATAAAAGTTTTAAATAAAATCGTTTTGGACCCTCTTTCTTGCCTCCGTTCCTCAAATATGTTACGCCCTTTTTGGACGTAACAAATATTATAATATAACGATTATTAATAAGCTATAATAAAGTATTGATTGAATAGATGTTTGTGTAATATTTTTTATACATTTGAGAATTAAATAATTGATGAATATCATTTTGTTTTATTTTAGTTTCTGTATTTTAATGTAAATATAACTAAATATATAAAGACTATTCAATTAAAATGAGTATATTATCATAAATAATAAAAATTTGTATTAATGATAAATTCTTATGAATTACTAACAAATAAAATAATGTGTGCATTATTTTAAACACCTAAATAATTTATGAATATGTATCACATTGTTTTATTTTAGTTCATATATTTTTATACACAAAAGGTAATAATACATTTATTTAATAAAGATTAGTGATTATATTATTACTGAATCTAAAAGGAGAACAGAAAATAAATAAGTTCACACAAACAAAACACAGTCCTCGGTTCTGTGGACCTCCTCTTTATGCACACATCAGAACCGAACGGAACCCACCGAACCGGACCCCAGGCTCACCTGGATCCGGTCCTCCGGCAGCTCCGTCTTCATGGCCAGCATCTCCCGGGCGTAGACGTCCGGATAGTGGGCCTCATGAAAGGCCTTCTCCAGCTCCTCCAGCTGGTGGGAGGTGAAGACGGTGCTGAGGAAGAGGAATCAGGTCGGCATTAGCTGAGCTGCACTTTCAGAACCGGAACCAGTTCTGTTCACATGGTTTAATGCTGCTGCTTTAACAATAATAATAGTAATTATTATTATTATTATATTTGTAGCTCATTATTTGATCTTTAATGCCTTAAATTAATTCTCTCTGATGGGTAAAGTGATTTATTGAGAGAAAATCCATTTAAAACGCCAGATTTTTTTATTTTGATGTTTTTCTGAGTAAATTAAAATAAATCTGTTTGAACCAAACGTATTTATTAATTACCAAACTAGAATTTATTCATTGTTATTGATTTATAATTCGATAAAGTCAATCAGGATTTACTTGTTGTCAGTAATTAGAAACCGGTTCTGGTCCATCAGAATTTAATTAATAAAAATCAAATTTCGTTTCATTTAATATTTTCTGTTTGTTTTTTTTATTTTCGTCAGTAATTTCTAAATCAGCTCAACGTCCCGGAGCTGCTGCGTATATCGGAACCGAGCCGCAGATTCAGAGGAAAAATAAATCTTACAATTTAATATTTTAAATTTGTCTAATTTCTGTTATTTTTCAAACTTGTTTCCGGGTGAAGATCTTCCTCACCGGTGTCTCCTCTTCTTCCTCTTCTGGGAGTTTCCGGAGCTTTTCGAGTCGTTTCGGTCCGACAGACATTCTTCATCTGCACAACAGAACCAGAACATCAGAACCAGACCGCGGTGGAAATGGGCCACTCCAGAACCGTACCGGTCCGTACCGGAGTACTGCTCCCGCTGGGCCTCCAGGTTCTGCATGTAGTGCCCGTCTGGCCGCGCCTGCAGCAGCGGCAGGTGTCCCGGCAGGAAGCACGGCGCCCCGGCGGGCTGCTGCCGCGCCGCCAGGTCTGATTCCAGACCCAGCAGGTCGGTGATGGCGAAGCCTTTGGACCGGAACCCGGAGCCGTGCAGCCGGGCCTTGTCGATGCCGAACCCCGGGGAGAGCATCCGCACCCTGGGCTTGTCCTCGCTGAGCTCCTCCCTGCCGGTCATGCTGAGGAAGAGGAGGGATGAAGGTCGAAAAACGGGACCTGGACCCGGCGGGGGGAATTTATGCGGCCCCGGGCCCCCGGGTCCGCGGCGGCAGCCAATCAGGAGCCAGAACCAGCGGGGTGGGCAGGAGGAGGAGGGGGGGGGTCTCCTCTCAATCCCAGAGGATTAATTGCCACCAATTTCCCTCCAATCCGATCTGGATTTACTGACCGGAGGAAGAGGAGGAGGAGGAAGGTTTAGTTTGTTGATCTTTGATCAGACCCAGATCTCCTCTTCATCTTCTCCCTGTGGCGTCACCGAGCTGCAGGAGTTACCATGGCAACCACATCCTAGAGCCAGGTGAGGTCAAAGTTTAAAACCTTTAACAGAATCAGAAACAAAAAGAAATGAAGAAGCAAGATTCAGATTCTGGAACAAGAGACGGAGAGACAGGAGGACAGAAAGACCGGAGGACAGGGAAACAGGAGGACAGAAAGACAGGAGGACAGAGAAACAGGAGGACAGAGAAACAGGAGGACAGAAAGACAGGAGGACAGAGAAACAGGAGGACAGAGAAACAGGAGGACAGAAAGACAGGAGGACAGAG
>NW_006800684.1:50236-51408 GCF_000485575.1 Poecilia formosa | reverse complement strand
CACACACACACACACACACACACTTCTTATTTTAACTTCATCATCTTCAGACACATTAATGCAATAAATGAATGAAAACTCAGTTCTAAATATGAAAAAATTATCCTAAAGACATGTTTAGTAATAATAATAATGATAATAAACCAATAATTCAATTTGTTATTTCCAACAAAATTAACAATGAGTAAAAAAACTACGTTAAAATTAATAAATGACAGATTAAATTAATCAAATCTAAATATTGTCAAACAACTGAGGAAGATCAATCAAAACACTTATAGATATTTTTAATTATTAAAAATAATTTTATTTCTGAAACTAGACCTCATTTATATTTCTGAATATTTAAAACGGTAATTTTTAAAATGCAAATTTCCTAAAATATTAATGATTAGAATTCAAGTTTTATTAAAAGTTTGGTTTTGATTAAAAATCAAATGTAAAATATTTCCTTCCTGGTTCATCCAGCGTTATCAATAACCAATAACCAGCACAAACCTGCAGATCCATTTCTTTTTCTCTAATGATGGATCTTCCTCATCTGGAGGTGATGATGATGATGATGAGGTCCGGTGGTACCAGCCAGAACCTGGTTCTGTTGGGGTGGTCCGGATCGTCCAGAATCGGTTCTTCAGTTCATCTGACACCAGGAGGCTCAGTCCAAACTGGGCAGGTTCAAACTGGACCTGAGGTTCTGCCAACCGCATCCTCAGCAGATCCAGAGTCTGAAACGTCTCCAGAACTGGGAAGATTTTCAGAGTGGACCGGGCCATCAGAACCGGCCTGGTGCTCACTGACACTCTGGATGGCTCCTCTGAAGGCCCCGCCCCTGACCCCTGACCCCTGACCCAGGCCCCTCCGAGCTGGGTCCAGGTCTCTGGACACGAACGGCTGCGGATCCGGTTAAGAACCGGGTCAGACAGTTTTAATCATTGGCCATTAGAGCTTCCAGTGTGTCTGGATAGAACCTTTAAAGATTACTGGGGGGGCGGGCAGGGGAGAGGGGGGACAGTAAGGGCACGTGGGCCGGTCCGGACCGGGTCCAGACCTCCAGACTTTAATTGAACCACTTTAATCCTGGAGCCGTTTTACTCTCTGAATGAGGTTAATCTATTAGCATAAATGTGAATTTATGAATAATTAGTGGGACATGAAGGGGAGTCGGGAGGGGG
>NW_006800684.1:47896-49740 GCF_000485575.1 Poecilia formosa | reverse complement strand
TGATGGTTCTGATGGACTGGGTGCATCAGAACCATCAGGGTCCCGTCTCTATGAAGACCAGCTGCTGCTCATTGTTGGACCTTCTGGTGGAAACCCGTCTCTGCTCTCCTTCCAGAACCTCTGAGGTTGTGCTGGGCCTTCAAACCGGACCCTCAGTGAAGCACGGCGGTGGCAGCATCATGGCCTGTAGAACAGCTAACATTTCCTCTGAGGTCCAGTCCTGGTTCCGACCCAAAAGCCCTCAGCACATTTCTGTCCTGAGTAGTTTTTTGGACTGGGTCACAACCAGACCTGGATGGGTCCAGATGGGTCCAGATGTGTCCATATTCAGAACCATCCTGACCCGTTTGGACCCGGCTCAGGCCTTGAATCTGTCCAGAATTATTGAGTTGATGCTACATGCAGATTACAGCGGTGACCTCTGACCCCTGACGTCTGCACATTAATTACAGAAGGTCAAAGAGAAACGATGATGATGATGATGATGATGATGATGGAGATGAAGAGTGGATGAAAAGATCAGAGATAATCTGAAGATTATTATAATCAATCAATCTGCTCCGTCATATGAAGGTAATCCACAGTATTGATTTAATCCAGACTCTTCATCTGATGTTCTGCTTCCTAATCTGCTCCTCTGATCAACTCTGATCAACTCCACCAATCAATAATCATCTGCAGAAACTCAGAATTTACAGCAGCAGGAACCAAAACGAACCAGATTTTGTTTTTATTTGGTCAGTTTGGCCAAATTAAACCGTAAAAACTTTAATTTGTCAAATAAAAACCACACACAGACTGGCTCTGGACCAATCAGAGGCTCAGCATTTAGCATGATTAGCTAACTGGCAACAACAATTAGCCTTTAGCAATAGCTAGATAACCGTTAATTGTTAGCATTAGCTTGATGTTAGCGGTTAGTGCTAACTAGATATCAACTTTAATTAGATATCAGAAAGTTGTAAGTCCTAACCAAATGTTAGCAGTTCCTAGAAATCTGTTAGCTGTTGGTGGGTGGAGTTAATTCATCCACTTCCTGCTAGGCTAACGCTTTTCCTGAAACCACACCCAGAACACCTGTGGCTTTTTAAAATAAAATTGAAAGATAATTAAAATAATACAGGTGGAAAAACATTTTTCCGCTGACTAAACCAAATAAAACATGAATGACATCACACTGTGTTTAAAGTGAGCATATTGATCCTAAATGTTGTGTGGTGAGCTAACGGGCTAGCAGGCTAACATGAGCCGCTGACCTCCTACTGGAGGAAACCGGCTGATTGTTGCTTCTCCTCCTGGTGAAAGTCGGACAAAATTAGGGCCAAGTTGCAGTTTAATCCCTGGGGATTGACTGGCAGGCTGGCAGCTCCGTGTGTATCTGCGTGGAAGAAGGTAAAAATGGTCAGCGGGTTTAAAAAGCAATTAGTTTGGAGGAATCTGCTTATCAGAGATAATTAAAGCAAATTTGAGGCTGATGTTTTTAATCCGTCTCTGTTCTCCTTTTTCTTTCTGATGATGTCAGCTGAGATTTATTTCTGCTTAAAATAAACTGTTGAGATTATTTTTAATCAGTGAAATCCTGGTTATCTGCGAGTGGATGAGCTGCAGGGAGGCAGCCAATCAGAGCGCACCTTAATCAGCGGGAAGATCCGGCAAACAGCAGCAAATAGGCTGGCCGTTTTAAAGGCACAGCGCCGTCTTAAAGGGACAGCGCCATCTTAAAGGGACAGCGCCGTCTTAAAGGGACAGCGCCGTCTTAAAGGGACAGCGCCGTCTTAAAGGGACAGCGCAGTCTTAAAGGGACAGCGCCGTCTTAAAGGGACAGCGCAGTCTTAAAGGGACAG
>NW_006800684.1:41995-47343 GCF_000485575.1 Poecilia formosa | reverse complement strand
AACATTGATGCTCCAGATGTGGAGGATTTCATAGATAGAGAAAAGCTGCGTATATGTCTGTGTCCGTGTGTGTGTGTGTGTGTGTGTGTGTGTGAGTGTCTGTCTGTGTGTACCAAGTTTTCATATCCTTATGGGAACCTATATCTGTCTACAATGTGGGGTTATGGAGACATTTTCTTGGTCCCCATGAGGGAAAATGTTGTTTTTGGATTAGTGGGTTTAATGTGGAGCTGCAGCATATTTAAGGTGGAGCTGCAGCGTATTTAAGGTGGAGCTGCAGCATATTTAAGGTGGAGCTGCAGCATATTTAAGGTGGAGCTGCAGCATATTTAAGGTGGAGCTGCAGCGTATTTAAGGTGGAGCTGCATAACGGCTCCCAGTCAGAAGGAAAACGGCTGGAGGCCGGATTCTGTCTATAGGACCAGAACCAGTACCGGTACCAGCATGATGAACAGAACAGCTTTCTATGAAAACCTCATTACCGGAGGACCCGGTAGAACTTCAGAACAGAACCAGACCAGAGGCCTGTCTTCTTCAGGACCTCTGTTGGTTGTCAGGAGGAAGTGGCGGTTCTGTGGGCCATTTGGGCCGGGCTCATCCCAGAACTTTTCATCCGGGTCGAGCAGAACATCTGCAGCTGCTGGAAGCTCCTGCTCTAATCCTCCAATCAGAGCGCGGCCTCCTCCTCGCTGCTGCCGCTCTGTTGATCCTAAGCCGCCGTTCATCGACTCGCTTTAATAAAAGATCAGAACACCAGATGGTTCCGTCTGATCCAGAACCAGATTACTGCGGGTCAGAACTCTGCTGGGGCCTCAGGGTCCACTGTGGGCCAGGTGAGGGGTCATCCAGGTGAGGGGTCATCCAGGTGAGGGGTCATCCAGGTGAGGGGTCATCCAGGTGAGGGGTCATCCAGGTGTTCACTGATCTTCATCGTCTCTGGAGAGCAGTAGGAGAAAGTGGTTGAGTGGTAACGTCCTTTGGTAACCATGGTAGCGCCACAACATTGTGGTTGCCCTCCCACGCAGACCATAATAACCCAAACTGTTGCTGGGGGACCAAGAGGAACCCCGGAATGGAGCGGTGGCCTCTCAGAACCAGAACCGGCCCACTTTAATCCCTCGTGGCGTTTGATTGGACCTGATCGGCTCTCCAACATGTGAGCAGCAGATTGAACAATTCGGCTCCGAAATGAGATTCTGGGCGGCGGGAAGATGGACAATATGTAATCCAGGGCGGTTCTGACGGCCCGGATTAAACCGTCAGATTCATCAGATGGACTTAAACACAATATGTTCCTGATTGTCAGATTCATCTCTTCATCAGGGGCCAGCCGGTCTGGTCCGGTCCGGAAGAACCTGGCCCACCACAGCAGAACCAGCCTGCAGCTCCACTTCCCCTGATTAAAACGTTTTTAGATACATAAAATTACCCAGAAAGCCATTCTGCTGATCCCTGGCCTGGTCTCAGCCGAACCGTGTTTTCACTCCTGACCCGACCTGCTGCTTCTGGTCCGATCAGGTAACAGATTCAGGATCAGTAACATCATGAGGTCAATGAAACTTCAGTAAAGGAACAAATTAGGCTGGAAGAAAACCTGCATGTCTGGCGTTGGCCGCCATTTTGTTGGGGGTGAACCAAAATGAATCGTCACTGTTCCCGTCTCAGTGAACCTGCCTCCTGCACAGCTTCCACAGGCTCATAATTTCCCAGAATGCCGAGCTCTCACATGGAGTGCGGCGTGTTTCTACTGCTGAGTGTCTGCAGAGTTCAGCTGCAGATCGCTGGGAAGAAAACCTGATCAGACTGGTCAAAGCAGAGCCCTCTGCCCCCGATGGGACCCATTCTGTCCCAGATGGGGCCCATGCAGCTGGAAACACCATGGATTCCTGGCAGACTGTGTGTCTGTTCATACTGTTGGTTCAGGATGTTGAACATGGATTTCTGCTAACAAGATTTGGTGGCTACCTGGTATATGGAGAATCTGTAACTGATCGGCAGCCATTAGCGGTTAGCTACTTTTTTTTTTAAGGTTTTGTTGGCTCTAGTGGCCTTTATTTGAAAGTAGTTCGACAGGAAAGAGGGTAATGAGAGAGGGGAAGACATGCGGCAGATGTCACCAGGCTGGGAATCGAACCTGCGACCACCAGCATGAAGACTAAGGCCTCATGGGTTGGTTAGCTGCTTTTTGATCAACAGTGATCAGTGATTAGCTGTTAGCGGTTAGCTGCAAGGAATGAGCTGTTCTATCAACAGTCAGAGCAGAAAGTCGGTCTGGATCGGTTCCTGCTGCGAGTCTCCCGTCGGCTGCAGCTCCTGGAAAACACCTTGGATGGGCGATCTGGGTCAGAGTTCATGGACTGACTTACACACACACACACACACACACACACACACACACACACACAGCACAGTGTCCCAGGTTTCTGATCTTGTGCTTCTGTTTGACGTTTAATAACGGCAGCTTGTGATTCTGAGGAGCTGTTGAGGCTCAGAGGAGGAGGAGGAAGAGGGTCCTCCTCCTCCTCCTCCTCCTCCTCCTCCTGTCTGTCTGACCTCGGTGGAGGATTAGCCGCTCGGACTCCTTTCATTTTTCAATCATTTTTAAACAAAGCCTTCAGATTAGCCGCAGAGTCAGGGTGCATCAAATAAAGAAAATTGCATTAAATTATCCCATTAATATTATTATATTGCATCATTATATAATGGAAGGCAGCGGTTCTGTTCAGGCATGCTGCGGGCCTCGTCTGAAACAAGCTGGATGAAAATGGATCGGCTGTTTAGAGACGCTGAGACGCTGCAGTGTCCGCTGGTCAACAGGCATCTCTCTAAGGGCCTCAGGGGGCCACAGGGGGCCTCAGAGGGCCACAGGGGGCTGAGGGGGCCACAGGGGGCTGAGGGGGGCATCAGGGGGCCACAGGGCGCTTCAGGGGGCTGCAGGGGGCCACAGGGCGCTTCAGGGGGCTGCAGGGGGCCCACCGCCCTACAGCCCCCTGCGGCCCCTGGGGGCCGCTCTCCAGTAATCTGTTTCTAATGGGTTGTTTTTGGAGCAGTTAATCTCTGGACAGGAACATGCTGCAGAATAATAACAGAGCTGATGAAAACAGTTTAATCTTCGTCCTAATGTGGCCTAATCCAAGCACGTCTTCCTGGGATGAGATGGTGTTTAATCGACTTTAGGAGAATTAGTCATTCCTTATTACCGTCGTGGTTTTTACAGGACTTTCCTGGAAAATCCCATTCAACACACATTTTAATTTCATTTCTGAGCCACAATCATGTTGAGGGCGATGTAACTAATCCAATAACATCAATCAGGGAGGGGCGCTGCTGCAGCGGCTGGTGGAGGCTGCAGGACACGCCACCATGACCCCGATGTACTGCAGCACCGAGCCCAGGCAGCTGGCTGCTGGTTGAGGTTAAACCAGAGTTCCAGTTCTGATCCTGATGCTCCACTAGACCTGAGTCAGGTGATCACCCTGCTGCAGCAGCAGCCATGTTGATGCTGCAGCATCAGGCTGTAGGTGCTGCAGCAGCCTGCCATGTTCCTCCAGATGATAATCGTTCTCATCCTAATCAGGATCAGAAGTGAAGCAGTTCGGTCCAGATGTCTAATCCAGCCGCGTCTTCCTGCAGTTATGAAGCTGAATTATGGCAGCAGAAATCCTCCATTAGTCCTAATAATCCCGCTGATGGTCACATGACCCACTTACCGCCGCGTGCTCATTGCGTGGTTCTGCAGGAGGAGCCGGTCCGAACCCGCATGAGCAGAACCAACCCACTTCCTGTCAGCAGGTCGGATGTTTGAGTGGATCGTCTTCCTCCCAGAGATCAGGTGGGTCACCAAGGCAACCAGCCGAGGTTTGCAGACCAGAACCGGCCCGGCCCACTTTCCCCAGACGTTCCACGGCTGCTTGCGTCGCCATGGAGACGGCGTGTAATCGGCGTCTCAGTGATCTGTGTGTAAATCTGCGGCCGATTAGGAACCACTCAGCTTTTGTTCTGCTGAACCATCAGAGTGATGAAATGAAAAGCAGCAGCAGATTAAAGAACCATTAAGGTCAGAGCCGCCATTAACTGATAAACAGCCATTAGAGGCTTACGGCGGCCATGACAGGCACAGCGAGGAGGAGGAGGAGGAGGAGGTGATGAAGCTGAGCCTTCAGGCTGTCAGCAAAACATCAAGGATTTGATTGGCTCCTGTAGATTAATGAGTTAATGAGGGGGAGGAGCCACCAGGAGGTTTGAAGGGCTGGTTTATTCTTTATTATATTTTTAATCTTAATCTGGTGCAAAGTTTGACTCCTGAGATTATGGATAATTTTAGTTTCAGGTTTTTAGTTCATCTGGAGTTTCTCTTCTTCTGGTTTAATGTGTCTGATCAGCTTCTAGAAAACCGATGAAACCTTGACCGCTGTGTGGAGACAGCCCACTCCACCAGTAAGAACCAGTAGGAACCAGTAGCCACCAGGACCCACCAGTAAGGTAAGGTAATTTTATTTATATAGCACATTTTCAGCAACAAGGCCATTCAAAGTGCTTTACATGAGTTAAAAAGAAATACAAACAAAATAACAAACCAAAGGAAAAAGAGGAAAGGACACATTAGGGCAAATGGCAACATTCAGACAAAACAAAGGGCAAAACAAAGACATGAGTGAAGGCGGTGACGTCAAAGGGCCATGAAACCTCGTTGCTCAGCCTCACAGCAGAAGTCCAATAAGATGTTATCCAGGAATGTCCTTGGGAGCGCTCATCTCCACAGCTGCATGTATACAGGATGGGGTGAGGAGGGAAGTAGCGTTATGTTTGCATATCTTATGAAATATGCAGCCCTTCCAAGGCCACACGGGGAAAGCCAATTCAGAAACAGAACATCTTAGGTCGGGAAGATTATAAATTTCAATCTTCCCTAAAGTCTCTCTGATACATCTCAGTTCCCAATCATCCAAATTAGTTTGGCCGTTCCACTGAGCCAAAACTACCAACTTCTCCAAGATCGATTCCATCCTGTTAGTGAGTTTTAGAGTCCTCGTCTCTGTCCACACCAACAGTCTGAGTGTTTGCTAGTTCGGCCAAGTCCGTCACAAATTTGTCGATAATCCAGGAATCCACAAGCTCCAAACAGCAGAAATCCTGTTATAATAAATCCAGGTGAATCCCGCCGGGTTGCCCCTGCAGGACAAGAGGGCTCTCCTGTGCCCAGACTTCTCGTCAAGAAAATTTGATCAATTGCATTGAGAGATCGGTTGACCAGATCCATAATTTGTAGATTTGAAGGATGTGCAAAGAAAGGCTCCAAAAATATAGAAATATAGGAAAAAAGACAGGACAAAAGCAGAGCAAGCAGG
>NW_006800684.1:29252-32266 GCF_000485575.1 Poecilia formosa | reverse complement strand
CAGTAGCCACCAGTAGGAACCAATAGGAACCAGTAGGAACCAGTGGAACCAGTAGAACCAGTAGGAACCAGTAGAACCAGTAGGAACCAGTAGAACCAGTTGGAACCAGTGGAACCAGTGGAACCAGTAGGACCCAGTAGTCACCAGTGGGAACCAGTAGGACACAAAGGACATGGAGGACATGGCGCACCGCCTGGGGAACCGATGGAGAAGAAAACATCATCATCCAGTTCTCCAGACGGCGCCTCTGGGACGCGTTTTGGAAAACGAAGAGTCAAAATTCTGTCAAGATGCTGGAGTTAAATGAGGATCTAAGGAAGGAGGATCTCACTGCCAGGCGGCCATGTGGCCTCACATCAGCCAATAGGAAAGCAGGAGACAGTCACACATCAGCCAATAGGAAAGCTCTTCCTCATGGTTACAGAAATGGCGTCTCATCCAGATCTGAAGTCTGTTTGTAGTAAACAGACTTCAGATCTATGGGATCATTTTCAAAAGAGGAATAATTTATTAGTTTTCAACATAAGAAAACTTTTTCTCTTGTTCGTAATTTTTATTTTACTCAGAACTGTTTCTTGTTGCTCCGAGGTTTCCAGCTAATGTTTTCTCTGAAAGCCAATTTATCTTTCATTTCTCTCAACTGAAGGTCCTAAAGACAATGGAAAATGCAAAGCCATTTTTCTTTTTCGTGTTTTTGTACAGGAAACCCAGTCTGCGCTTCAGACGGTTCTTCTGGACCAACCAGGGGACAGACGGAGTCCTGTGGCTCCAGCAGAGCTGCAGGTGGAGCAACGATCTGCTGGGCCAGATTGTTTGGTCTTTGGTTGGCTGGATTCAGAAGGATGTTATTGTCCTGGTGAATGTTTATAACAATCCCACTCAGAATAAGCTTTTGTTGTCTGACATATCTAATGTTATTGCAGAATACAAAAACATTTAGATACTAACTTTTAGTTGGAGGAGAGTTTAATATGGCGCCTGATGTTTGGCTGGACAGATATCCATTAAACCAATAACCGTCATAATGGAGCCCTGCTTGGTTTCTATGACAACCACTCATTGATAGATATAATCGATCTGCGGCTTCACCGCCTCAGATTGATTATGATATTTCAGAGGTTTTAATCTGAAATGCTCCATTAACTGATCGCTGATCGATCATCTTAAATCAGAGACAAATAAAAACAAGAGGAAGACCGACTGACGACTGCAACCTGATCAGAGTTCATTCTGGAAATCAGGTTTGATACATCAGTGGACCTTACTGCAGCAGGTGGGAATTTTTTACATTTAAAGTTAGAAGACTATTAAATTTAATAAGGAAAATGTCAAATAATGATCGAAAAAGAGGATTTTGGCACAAGAAATTGATTAATTACATAAAGAAACTTCTATATATTATTAAGATGTTTGATTCAGATCAAGCATCTTTAATAAATGTCCATCTAGACTGGATGAGATGAATTTAATTAAAGCTCTGAGCTTTATGAAGAACCAAATGGGTTGAAGACGGTGAAATGAACAGAACCTGATTTTATGGACTAGAAAAGAAAAGAAAGATAAAAACACTGATGATGACCGTTCATAAAACCATCGTGTCATGGATGATGGAGGGAAAATTCTGAACTGTGAAGAATTTCAGCATAAATAAAATTTCACCTGAACTAAAAATAATTTCCAGCTGTAATTAAATTTCTTCCTCATGATTAACACAAGCTTCAATATTCCAAACTTCTTAAAAAATACATGTTTTAACAACTATCATCATCCACAAGAAGAAATATACTGAAATAAATGTCTTCTGTAAAATAATAAATAGTATTTATCCATGTAAAGAATACTAAAATTTAATATTGAGACAAATGATTGTTTTTTTGTCAACCTGATGTAGAAACTTTACAACATTTATTCTTTTCTTGTAGTTCATCCATCTATTTTCTTACACCTTGGTGGGTCAGGAGCTGCTGCCTCTTTGGCTGGTGTTCCAGGTGAGGTCACCTGGACAGGTCACCAGTCTGCAGGGCAATAGAGACACACAGGACAAACAGCCATGCACACACACCTAGGGAGAATTTAGAGAGACCAATTAACCTGACGGTCATGTCTTTGGACTGAAGCTAGGGTACCTGGAGGGAACCCACCAGGCACAGGGAGAACAAGTAAACTCCATGCAGAAAGACCCGGGCCGGGAATCGAACCCAGAACCTTCTTGCTGCATGGCAACAGCCCTACCAACTGCACCACTGTGCAGCCCCTTTTCTTGTAGTTTTACATTTAAATTTTGGGAGGATTTTCATAATTGGTTTGTCCAACAATCTAAATATTCCAACTTTAACTTACAACAATATTAAATTTGGCATTTATAATTAATAACCTGATTATTATTTTACCTACACAAATGTACATTTTTGAAAATTTCCTCCAACTTTGATGTTTTCTTCAGTTCAACTGTGAGAAAATGACTGGAAGACTCCGGTCCGGTCCAGTCCGGTCCGTTCTACTCCGGTCCGGTCCGCATGAAGTTTTGACATTTATCCATTTAATGATTAAAACTCTGCACAATAATTGCAGCTGTTTATTACGCTTTATTATTTTATTATCAAATATTAATCACCTATTGTGTCATTTGGTTTTTTCTCTTGGTTTAATATTTGACTCATATTCACTCAGGATACTTGAATAAAAACGACGCGCTTGTAAAAATATACTTGTAGAATAAAATGCAGCACAAAAGGGAAGCAAGAAAAATTTCAGGAAGTTTTGTCTTCATTTGTTAACACGGAGCCTCCAATAATCTACCGATCAGTTCATGAGCATAATTGATTCTATAAGCCTTTCTTACGGTGGCCGCCGTAATTTCTGCTTTAATACAAGGTTATGTAAAGGTTTTCCATTAATGTTAATATCTCGTTGTGACAATCTGACGTTTTATATCTTTTTCTGTAGTATAGAAAGGCACCGGCTCCACAGTGGCGCAGTAGAGCTGTTGCCGTTCAGCAAGAAGGTTCTGGGTT
>NW_006800684.1:25278-29242 GCF_000485575.1 Poecilia formosa | reverse complement strand
ATGTTAACATACATTAAGTTATTAAGTAATTACAGGGTAATTAGATGGCTGCACAGTGGTGCAGTTGGTAGGGCTGTTGCCATGCAGCAAGAAGGTTCTGGGTTCGATTCCCGGCCCGGGTCTTTCTGCATGGAGTTTACTTGTTCTCCCTGTGCCTGGTGGGTTCCCTCCAGGTACCCTAGCTTCAGTCCAAAGACATGACCGTGAGATTATTGGGTCTCTCTATATTCTCCCTAGGTGTGTGTGCATGGCTGTGTGTCCTGTGTGTCTCTATTGCCCTGCAGCCTGGTGACCTGTCCAGGTGACCCCGCCTCTCGTCCAGAACGTTAACTGGAGAGGCATCAGCACCTCCTGACCCCACTAGGGGTTTGGGTGTACAGATAGAAAGGCACCACAAACTTAAGATATAAACAGAAACTTTCTGTAAGTAGGAAAGAAATAATAATACATCCAAACTATTTGGACTATTTCTGAGTTATTGTCGCAGGGTAATCAGTCATCTGCAGTTTTGATTGTCTCTTGTGCTGGTCTGAATGGTTTAAAGTGCTGCTTTTACACCTTAACACACCTGGTGCCTAACGGCTCATCAGCAGAACGAAAAACAGAAGACCGGCCCTCAAACGGCACGTCGGAGGAAAACACGTAAAACAGACACGTTCAATGACGTATAGGAAATGTTAGAACAGAGGATCAAGGCACAAAACAGACAAAATAAAATTCTGAAGGAATTAACTTATTATAATAAACAAAACAAATTGGGTGGGATACCTTTGAACTATGATAAACATGAACAGTAAAATAAATAAACAAACTAATAAATTCAGTGTCTCTCTCTCTATGACGTATTACCATCCACATCACCGTGCGTGGCCTGACGTCATTATTGCGCGCCGGTTGCAAACAGAGGAATGTAGTTTATCCGGAACTTGACCGGGTCGGTACCGGTAGGTCCTGCTGGAGTCCAGCTGACCTGGAGCAGCGGACTGGTTCGGTTCGGTTCGGTTCAGGAACTGTCCGGTTCGGAGAGTTATTCCGGGTCATGCTCGGTTATTTGAACGGAACCTGAAGATCGACCGGGTTCAGTCTGAGCTGACCCGGTTCGGCACGCTATCATCATTATCAGAACCGTGTCGGAACCTGGGCTCGAACTCAGCCAGCTGTTTCCCTTCGGAACCAGGTGAGTTCTGCTTCCGTCTTTCAGATGGTCAGGAGGTTCTGGTTCTGCTCCCAGACCCGGTTCGGTTCATCATAAAGCTTTAGGCTGTTCTCACTGGACCGGCGGAACCGGGCTTACAACCAGCTGATTACAGGTCCATAAAGGTTCTGTTCAGAAGTCTGTCATCTGGTTCTGGGCCGATCTGTTCAGAACCAAACAGATCAGATAAACTGAGCCAGAACCTCCTGGAGGACATCTGGATCCAGAACCGGGTCTGATGAAACCAAAGCAGAACCTTTCTGATTCCGGATCATTTCGGTTTCGGTTATGGCAGCATCATGCTGCGGGCTGAACTGGTGGTTCTGACCCAAAACGTGGAGATGAACTGGAACCGGGTCATCAGACTGATTAAACTGGTCCTGAGCAGAACCGTCCAGAACCAGCAGGAGACTGGGCCAGTCCGGTTAAGAGGTTCTGGTGGGTTCTGGGACCGGTTCCCGTCCAAATAGAACCAGAACCAGAGATGTGGTAGGAGCTGATGACAGGTCTGTGGTACCGGGTCGGGTTCTGTTCTTGCTGAAGGTTCTGTGTGGTTCCAGAATGCGATCCAAGATGGCTGCCCTGTTCCTCCTCCTGGTTCTGGTTCTGGTTCTGCTCCTCTTCCTCCAGCGGTTCTCCTCCTCCTCCTACCGGCCGCCGCCGCACCGACCCGCCTCACACAGAACCGGACCGGCCCGGCCCGGTTCCTCTGAAGGAGACGGACTCCAGTATGGAGTCATGTTTGATGCTGGGAGCACTGGGACCAGAGTCCACGTGTTCCGGTTCCGGATGGAGAACCAAGGTACCGGGTTCTGGTGGTTCTGAAGCATCTAACCACTGTTAACTGGGACAGACTGAGGTTCTGGTTCTGGTCGTGCTGAACTGGGTTTGGTCCTTCTCCTCAGGGTTTCCCAGTCTGGACCGGGAGACGTTCCGGGCCATAAAACCGGGCCTGTCCGCGTACGCCGACGACCCGCAGAAGGTCAGAGGGGAAACTGGGTCAACCCGGTTCGGTGATGGTTCTGATCGGTGTCGTCTCGTCTCTGCAGTGCTCCGCCGGCATCATGGCGCTGTTGGACCTGGCCCGGTCCGTCGTCCCCCCGTCCCAGTGGACCAGAACCCCGGTGGTTCTGAAAGCCACGGCCGGCCTGAGGCTGCTGCCTGGAGACAAGGCCGAGCAGCTGCTGGACCGGGTGAGGTTCTGACCCGGTTCTGGTTCTGTCTGGTTCTATTTGACCCGGGAGCTTTGGCTGTAAGGTTCTGGAAGAACCCTGGAGGTTCTGTCCGGTTTGGTTCTGATGGTCGAAATCTGCCCAGCGGTTCTGGTCCCAGTGGAGCAGCTGTGACCCGTTCTGCTGGTTCTGGTTCTGATCCGGTTCTCTTGTTGTTCAGGTGAGGGCGCTGTTCCGGGAGTCTCCCTTCCTGTCCACAGAGGACGGCGTGTCCATCATGGACGGAACCGACGAAGGTACGTCTGCTCCAGAACCGGGTCGGTACCGGGGCGGATCAGCCGGTTCTGGGACCTGTGGAGGTTCTCCAGAACCCGCTCAGCATATGGGAAACGGGTTCTGGTCCATCGGGTCAGAACCAGAGCATTAGTAGACCGGACTGGACATCGTTTATTAGGAGGGCCATATGGGCCTGGCGACCCGGGCCGGTACCGGTGGTACCGGTGCTGGAGGAGCCATGTGACGGCAGATAATCCGTCAGATTAACGGACGGTGAAACCAGTTCTGAACCCGGTTCTGACCCATATGGACTGCTTATGAACGACTTTAAAAAGATTAGGTTCTGGAGAACCACCCCGATTCCAGAACCTGGGATCACTGGGTCGGGATCTGGACCAGGAGGTCAGAATGTCCAGAACCACCCGAACCTGGAGGAATGGTTCTGGTCCAGTCCGGTCTGGCTCGGTCTGGTCCAGCTGAGAGCCAAATGCTCCTGGAGAACTCCAGAGCCGACCCGATACCGGGTTCTGCCTCCAGCTTCAGTCAGAACCTTCAGAACCAAGAGGCGGAGTCTGGATGGGTTCTGGTGACATTTCAGAACCTGACCCGGTTCTTCTTCTCTCCTCAGGGATCTCAGCCTGGATCACCATCAATTTCCTGACAGGTGAGCAGAAACAGGAAGTTCTGATCCGATCCGACGCCTGGAGGACCAGTGGTTCTGAAGAACTGGGCTGGTTGGTCCAGTCCGGTTCTGTTTTCTGGACGGGAGCAGGTAGAGCCCGTCTCGACCTGGTTCTGGACCAGCAGAGAACCAGGCCAGAGGTCCTGGTGGTGCCTTCACTGAGCCTGGGAGACAGGGGATCTGGAGCTCTGAACCCGGTTCTGATAAAGCTGTGTTCTGGTTCCAGGCGGGCTGCAGGGTCCGGACCGGCCCACCGTTGGGATGTTGGACCTCGGCGGCGGCTCGACCCAGATCACCTTCAGTCCCCGTCATGAAGTGAGGACGGTTATTACATGACCCGCTTTGTTCGCCTCGGTTCTGGTGGTCAGCAACCCAGAACCAGAACCAGAACCAGAACCAGAATCTGTTGTTCTCTCTTCATTACAGAAAACCATCCAGATGTCACCAACCGATGACATCAGATCCTTCCAGATGTTCAACCGCACACACACCGTCTACACACACAGGTACACACACACAGGTACACACACAGGTACACACACCGTCTACACACACAGGTACACACACACCGTCTACACACACAGGTACACACACCCCGTCTACACACACAGGTACACACACCGTCTACACACACAGGTA
>NW_006800684.1:9794-24178 GCF_000485575.1 Poecilia formosa | reverse complement strand
GTTTGGGAACCACTGCTGTAGCTAAAGGCTAGCGTGTGTTTCTGTGTTCCTACAGCAGGGGGTAGTGCTGAGCGGGTCAGCCCCTGCCTTGCTCCAGGGTTCTCGGGCAGCTGGGAACACGCTGACATCGTCTACACCCTGAAGGGCCAGAAGGAAGGTAGAGGCATCTGATTGGTCTGTGACATTTCCCAGCATGCAGCAGGTAGGAACCTGAGTGCTTTCTGTGTTTCCAGGGGAGCCGGTTTACGAGGCGTGCCTGAACAAAGTCCAGAAGGTTCTGTACAGGAAGTTGAGCGCGGCGCCTGAGGCGGCGGACGTCGACTTCTACGCCTTTTCCTTCTACTACGACCGCGCCGTCGACCTTCAGGCCATCGGTACGGAGAGCAGCAGCAGCTCTGGCTCGGCTAGTGATGTCTGCTAATCAAACTACATTTAGATCTGCCTGTTATCGCCATAACATCCTGGTGAGGTTTGAAGAGTCCAGAGCTCTGATTTAGCTCCGCCTAAGTAATCAGTGATAAAACATTTAGAGAAATCAGAGATTAGAAATCAATAACTGTTTGGATTATTGATTCTCAATTTGCAGCGATGGATCTGATTTAGTGTTGGTTTCCTGATAATATTGTTTCTGAGCGGTTTGCTAGCGTTAGCATCTTAGCATCCATCGCTACGTTTTGCTTAGCTAGCAGGGTAACTGGTAAAAACTTTTTTTTTATTATCGTTATTTATATAAATCAACTTGATAAAGGTTCCATAATGTTTACATCATGAATTCATAGTAAACACATAAACAGAACAAAACTAACAGTAAAAAAACCAGAACAGACAACTTAAATACATCAGGACTTTAGCAGGGCGACATAAATAAACAACATAAAAAACAAACAAACAAATACTTCAAAGCATTTTTCGACTTCACCAAACAAAGATTATCAAACAAATTTAACTCATTCTTCCACTGTATGAAATTAGAAATGGTTTTAAAGAAACAACATTTGTGTATGTGATATTTGGCTTATGAAACATTATTTACACAATAATCAATGATCTGGTCATTGATTAAACTGTGGCTGCAGATGATCTGGTGAAGATCTTTACCAAAACATTGAACAGTTTCATACGTGAAAAACAAATGATCTAAATCTTTAGTTGCTATTTTACAGTTCACATTTATCCACATCCATTTTAAACCTCAGGAAGTCATTAGTTGGATAAATTTTGTTTATAGTTTTAAATTGCATTTCTTTTATTTTGGAAAGATAAATATTTCAATCTTATCTTTCCAATTTGTTCCTGGTTAAAGTCTCTAAGGATATTCTCCCTTTTAGTGGCTCAATAACTGGATCAGCAGCTTCTCATAAACTTATTATTGCATTTGACAAAATGAAAATCAACATTTTCAATATAAAATCTGAAAACGAGGGAAAACCTTAGAGTATATTAAACCCTGTCGATACCAGCTGAGTGTATTAATATTTCCTAATATTTAATATTAATATTTGAAAACTGGTAAAGCAGCAACACACCAAGTGGTTAAACTGGCTGCTGATTGGTCGATAACCTTGTGAACGCAGCTGCTTCTGGCCAATCAGCTTCCAGGATTAAAACTCTTCAGAATCGTTTGGATCGTTTCACCCGGTTGGTCCTGATCAGTCCGCTGGTTACCGCACGCTGCGCTCTGATTGGTCAGGAAAGCAGACAGGATGAGCAGATCCATGGTGGTGCACAGAGGTCAGAGGTCAGGCTGGAGAGGACCAGACCTCCTGCAGACCCAGGATGAGACGGGTTCTGGTTCTGTTGGATCAGTGCTAGTTTCTCACGTTCTGGTTCTGGTTCTGCAGATGAGGCGGCGGGTGGAACCATCAGAGTGTCAGACTACGGCCAAGCTGCTGAGAGAGGTGAGAGGGCGCCCCCTGGTGGCAGCTTTCACACCCTGCTGTTAACATCATCAGAATTAGGAGTCGGGTCCAGCAGAACCAGAACCTGGAGGTTCTTGCAGACCAGATTTTTACAGAATGTTAAACATTTATTTATATTAAAATGTTTGCTGTCATTCATTACACTTTGCTGCCAAACCTTTTTTATATGAAATGTAAAAAACAATAAACTGTTTCTGAACATTTTTATCCGCCATTAAATACAGAAACACGTTTTCTAAAACACCAGATGAATTTGTACATCAGTTCATATAAAAAGCCTCTAGGAAGTCATGTGACCTGCTGCTTGTCTCTGATTGGTCGGCTGTCTGCAGTGTGCCGCGGCCCGCCGGACCTCCAGAACCCCTTTCTGTGTCTGGACCTGGTCTACATCTCGGTTCTGCTGCAGGAACTCGGCTTCCCGTCCCACAAGCAGCTCAGGGTGAGTCCCGACCTCCGCAACCCTCTGACCCGGTTCTGACCCGGAACCAACCTGTCCTGTGCTCTGGTTCTGCAGCTGGCCCGGACCGTCCGCCAGGTGGAGGCCAGCTGGGCCCTCGGCGCCGCCTTCCAGCACCTGGAGGCCCTCAGGAGAGACTGATGCTTTTATTCTGAAGGGCTCCACACAACATCCTGCTCCGATCCAAGCAATCTGGAGGCGACCTCTGACCTGCAGTGGGATCATCAAGATGCCATGGAGACGAACAGAAGCTGTGACCTATGACCTCACTTTCTGTGTTGGTTCTGGACCAGAACCGCTGAGTGGTACCGATGGGTCTGCAAACAGACAGGACCAGGTCTGGTTCTGAACTGGTACTAATTGGACTCTTGGACTGGTGAATAAAGCTGTGAACTTTGACCCCAGCCACCAGCTGCAGTCTGTTTTGTTTCTCACTGAAGTTTAGATCTGATTTATTGCTAAATATTGATCAGATTGTTTTTGGGAGATTTTAACATCATGTTGTCTCCGAAGGTGTTAGCTTAGCTTTGATGCTAAGCTAACACTTTTGATGCTAGCTTTGATGCTAACATCCAGGGTCTCCCAGTCCAGTCCTCAAGGGCTACCGTTCTGCAGCTCTGCTCAACACACCTGGACCAGACAAACGGCTTGGTTCCGGCCCATTGCAGAACTGAACTAAATTCCTGAAGAAACTTAACCGGGGCCTGCCAAAGCGTGCTCAGTTTGGACCCAGTGTTGTGATGCTAAACCAGGAACATGTCCATGCAGACCTGACCTCCTCCAGGCTGGACAAACCAGGCCTGGTCAGAGCCAGGAGCACATCTCACGGTTCGAAATAAATAAAAAAAAATAAAGACAGAGGAGAATTGTTTTTTTTAGCAAATTTTCAAGCTTCATATTCAGGATTTTAATTCACATTCAGAAATTCTGAGGAATAAATTTATGTAAGCGAAATAGAAATAGTCCCAGGAAATATTTATTTTTCCCACAATGCATTGCGAGACCGCTCTCTGCCCCTGTCTGGGCTCTGTTGCTATGGTAATTAATTACCTGCACCTGTGCTCTCTCTGTGTCAGACAGAATGGTGGAGAAAAACTTCCTATCTTTGTGAGACACTCAGCGTTGGTCTGAAGGACCTTGACAGAAAACCATAAGCCCTAGACCAGGGGTGTCCAAAGCTCCCTGGAGGCCCGCCATCCCACATGTTTTATTCTCTCCCTGGTTTTACACACCTGGATCAAATGATGGCTCATTAGAGGCCTAAGGAGCGTATGGACCTGCTGAGGAGGTTGTTACCACCAGGGAGAGAATAAAACACGCAGGATCCCGGGCCTCCAGGACCCACTTTGGACATCCCTGTTCTAGAAAAATTTCAAAAACGTTTAACAGGAGAAAGCATGTGTAGCTATGTCATGACCGACTTTGAGACCAATAGGGTGATATTTGTGGCCGTGAGGGGGAGTTAAAGTCATTAATCCACTGTGCTTTGTGTGTGTCAGACAGACTTTGAAAAAAACTCATATCCTTATGAGACACCCAGCCTTGTTTTTTGCAATTTATGTCACCATTTTAACTCCAAATCTCACTAAAAGTAATAGCTCCCTTCCCGGGATTGAGCCAGATGTTTTGATACCACTTTTGTGGGGGAGCTCGCAGCGGTTCGAACCGCAGTAATGGTGACGGAAGAAGCATAAATAATAGAGACCACTTATTGGGTGTAGAACAGTAGGTTCCTGCCATGCATTGCATAGGCAGGCCCCAATGAACGCTGCTGAGGGAACTCATGTCTTGGAGCAGAGATGCAGCTAGAAGTTGCAGGATGGCAGCCCGTGAGGATGGGACTGGGAGACTCCTGATCTTTAAGGTTCTGGGGTCGAAGGAGGAGCTCCAGAACCTTCAGTCTGCTCTGAGGCTCTTTTCGTCCAGACGGTTCTGAAACTTTGTACCAGAACTCTGATCCAAACCTGTCAGGGAACCCCTCACCTGCTGAACCTGCAGCTCTGACAAACGGCAACCTTCATCAGGAATCAGACAAACATCTGGGCAACGAGATTTAATGACAAACATTTACAAAATAAGGAGGAGAAAATCTGGCAGCTCAGAAAAGCAACGCAGAGTGGGAACTGGAGGGGCGGGGCCTCTGGAGGGGCGGGCCCTCTGTGGAATGGGCGTGGCGTCCTCACAGGAAGGCGTCGCACCAGTCCTTCAGGCACTGGGCACAGTCATCAGCCTGCTTGCTATTGGCTGCAGTGACGTCCTTCAACCAATAGCAGAACAGCTCCGTGTCTTTTCTCAGCAACAGGAACTGACCCAAAACCACGTAGGCCTGGAAACAGAACCGAGTCGGGTCAGAGGTTCAGCTCAGGGCTGACCCATTTGGACTTGATCCAGTCCTGGTTCTGATCCCTGCAGGCACTGATGATTCAGAACCAGAACCAGGGTTCAAACCAGGTCAGACCTTCACATCTTAAACAAAAGGTTCATGCACAGTGCCTGTTGGAGCGGCAGCGCCCCCTGGGGGCTGGAACGGGTCGGTGGTTCTGTCGGGTTCTACCTTATCGTAGCCCTGCTCTGTCAGGCTGTGGCCCAGTCTGTCTCCGATCCCGGCCAGCGCCGTGACCGGTTTGTCCGCCATTGGCTCCGATACAAAGTTACGGTGTTTCTGAGACGTCGTCGACATTCTGAGAGAAACAACATGGCCGTCAGCAGAACCAGAACCAGACTGCTCCAGACTACACATAAAGTTCAGAGTTCTGATTCAGATTGATTCATTCTGGCTGCTGCAGGATTAGATTCTAAATATTTCAGTTTTCACATTCGTCCCAGCTCAGAGTGAGAAGCAGCCATCTTTGATTCAGGTGTAATAATTAACCCCATTAATGGCTGCAGTTCTTAGCCACCCTCATCCTCGCTGCTCGTCCAGCTGACGATCAGATTATTGGATCTGATCAGATCATCATGGTGGGAAATTTAACCTTCATATTGACTCTGATCCTGTTAGCCTGAATATAACTTCAAAGCTAGCTCAGACCGGTAGCTTCAATGCTAGCTCAGACCGTTAGCTTCAAAGCTACCTCAGACCGGTAGCCTCAATGCTAGCTCAGACCGGTAGCTTCAATGCTAGCTCAGACCGTTAGCTTCAAAGCTACCTCAGACCGGTAGCCTCAATGCTAGCTCAGACCGGTAGCTTCAATGCTAGCTCAGACTGGTAGCTTCAATGCTAGCTCAGACCATTATCTTCAATGCTAGCTCAGATCGGTAGCTTCAATGCTAGCTCAGAAAATTAGCTTCAAAGCTAGCTCAGACTGTTAGCTTCAATGCTGGCTCAGACCAGTAGCTTCAGTCAGTGGATTCAGTCCTCTCTCTCTCTGGTCTCCAGACCTCATGCTGAGTGAAGACAGAACGATACTTCTCCATAACTCTGATGGGTTTAATAACCTCTGACTTTATTTTCACTGAGTTTCACTAAAGGAGATCTATAACTCTAGAACCTGATGTGTCACAAACATGATGATCTTCCAAACCTTCATCATTTATGTTGGACTGAATCAGAACCAGATTATTAATAAACTGTTTCCTTTGATGGATCATATCCATCTGAGATATGATGAACCTTTCCTCACATCCACAGGCGTTAAGCTGGACTCAAACCTCCAATAAATCACTGATCTATACCTGATAAATCAGCTGATCTTCCTCTGATCTAAAATCGATCATGTGTCTATCGCCATATTTATTGATTTAATATCCATCCCTACTGTAAGTTTTATGTTATAAGCTGGTGGTGCTGAAATAAACTGACATAAATAAATCGAACCAGCTGCTCAACCAGAACCAGAACCGAAGCGTTACTGTGTTACATAACCCAGAGAAACATTTACTTGAGTAACTTTTTAGGGGGGAAAAACTTACTACATTACCATATACTTTTACTTGAATAATTTTATAGTTTATTATTTTTACTCTCAACTGAATAAAGTTTGTGGATTTCCTGCTGCTCACTGGATGAAGAACAAAATGTTTTAACCCAAAATTCACCAGCTGCACTTCTGCTTCGTTTCATAAGTTTTATACTGAAAGAAACTGATTTGGAGAAAATGATTCCCAACATTTCCACATAACTTTATATTCGCTCTGTCTGATGATGACGTCATTTATACATATTAAATGATAGAAGTTCTCTCAGTACTTGGGTCGCCTTATTACCAAATACTTTCTTGGACGGATACTTTTTACTCTTGTTTTGGTAAAAATACGTTCACGTATTGCTACTCCTACTTGAGCTCAGTTTTTGGGTCCGCGGCTCAGATCAGAACCGACCCTGTTCGGAAACGACTCCTTACTGCGGACAAAACACGTCAAAACCGCCAAACGGAACCAGCTGGGATCCCGTGACGCGTTTACCAGGAGCGGATCCGAACGGTCTGACTCACCTGGACTCGGAACACCGCCCGGACCCGAGACCCTGAACATGTGATAGAGAGGCGCTTTATTCTGAAAGCTGCACGCCAGGAGCAGGGCGGCTGACGCTCTGCCGCTGACGTCATGACGCACAGAGTCACTGCTGCTCTGAGAGGAGATGAGCCACTCCCGGTTTGACCTCTGACCTAATCAACATCTCCTTTACGCTCAGGATTTGATCCCACATTTTATTTTTTAACTTTATTTACCAAAACATTTCCAAAGGAGTATGAAAATGTGGAAATCTATAAATAACAGCGTCTACGTCATTTAATAAACTAAAAGCACCAAAAACAAGGAAGTACATGTTTTATAATTAACAGGCATTAATCGATTCTATTGTGACCTTAGATCTTCTTTTACCAGGTCATACAGGTAAGTTTGTAAAACGATTAGGCACTGCTGAAAATTACATAGTTTATTGAGTTCAAATGTAGTCACAATTTATTTTATTGTACAGAAGTGACCACACTAAAAGTGAGAGTCTATGCTGGCCCTGGGAACCTTAAAGCTGAAAAATAGTTAAAACCTAATTAAATAAAATTAGACTGCTTGGGGGAGGAATAATAATAAAGAAAACACAAACATAAATAAATACACCTAAGTGTTCCTCAACAAAAACACACTCACACAAAAATCCCTGGTGAATACAGCAAAGAAAAGAAAAACTTTCCTTCTTCAATCTAAACCAGTGTGTCTCCACCCTGGTCCTCAGCCCCCCCGCTCTGCATGTTCTAGATGAGCCTCTGTTCCAGAACAGCTGATCCAAATGATTGCAGGACCATCAGGTACTGCAGAAATCTGTTAATCACCCAGAGATACAATCCAGGTGGCAGAAGGATGAGAAACACTGATCTAAATAAAACAGCCTAGGACCCAGGGACAGCATAGGTCCCTGTTTAAAACAAGCTGGGGGCCGGACAATAGAAACTCCCCTTCCCTAAACAAAACCAAAAAAATAAATAAATACTTTTGATCAACAATAACTATCCAAAAAGAACTAAGCTAAACTAAAGCAAAACTGAAATTGAAACAAATCGAAAACTAAAACAAAAACTGAAACAGCAGCAGGCCAACCTTCTCTAAAGTGAAACCAGTAAACGGCGTTCTTGACGTCTCTCTAAAATATGTCCCCTCTGCACGAGTCATCAGCCTGGGACCTGACCCCCTCAGCGATCACCTGCTTTTAAATGTAAATGCTGATTTCCTGTCTCGATAACAAACTAGCTGCCCTCTGTCACAGCATCTTCCATATATGGACAAGAGGAAGAGGGCGCAGCACCATACTTCTAGGACAAGATGCCCCGGCTACACTATTAATATTTCACAGCTCTTCACATGTTTTAATATATTTTAAAGATTTAAAATAAAACTGGGATTCAGATAAGAGATGTTAAAGACTGGAGAAGAGCAGCGCTAGCGCTTCTGTTTGTGAATAAAGAATTTCACCAGACAAAATGTTAGATCATAAGATTACCACTGAGTTTTGTTTTTCTATAATAACCAAATATTATTATATCTCTAGACACAGATTCAGGAAGTTTTATGTTTGGTTTGATCCACCTTATTTCAAAGATATTTGATGTTTTTTGTTTTTTTTTAGCTTTGTAGAAAACACAATTTGTTGTTTCTGTGTTCTTTCCACAAAATAAGCATTTATTACCATCAAGGTTGTAGATTTGATCACATATAAGCATAAATGTGTGCAGTAGAGACAGTTGGATGTCCAACATAGACTCTTCTAATGCTGCTGCTAAACACCCAAAGTGTAAAAGCATGTTGTTGGTCATAATGACTGGAAATCGCTCCATAAGTTCAGCTCATTAACCATCTTTCTTTGGAGTTACTAAGAATGTTGATCTCGGGATTAAAAGACAAACGAGAAAAACCAGCAGAGTGAGACCTCTTCCTGTGTTTCTCGGTCTTTTTTCCACAAACCACTTTTAGCCCCGCCCTTCCTCCCCCCAGTGGGCGGAGCTTCCGTGTTTTCCCGCTCTACCTGGACGGCTCGCTCCTCCCGGAGCCCTGCCGCTCCTCGGGCCGCCCTCTGGAGGCCCTCCGCGGGCTCTGGATGCCCGGAGTCCGCGGAGAAAACCGGAGACTCCGATCCACGCCCAGCTGTCTCTGTCTTCCACCGGTGGTCCAGAGTTTTTATTTTAAATCTCGTCTTTTAGATCTCATTTGATTTAATCTCTAAAGTTCTGATGATCAGTTTGAGACAAGAACCACTCGGATCGGTTCCTAACCATTCAGGTCCGATCCGTTCGGTTCACTTTTGAACCGTTGATCCTTAAGTTCCGACAGTCAGAGAACGTTCTCCCGGTTCTGTTCGGGAATAAAATTATTTCTGTTTCATAAACAGAATAATTATTTTTTATGTTTTGCATGTATTCAGTAGCATTGCCTTTGACTCGGTTCTGACCCACTGGGTTTCCCTCCACAATCGACCCAGTATTGGGGATTTATTTCTGAGCCATAAGTCCGCGGTCATGTTTATGACCTTATTAGGATTTTTTCTATTTATTTTGTTTGCACATTTTGGGACACACATCGTTCCATACCCAGTTAAACCAGTTAACATTGTTTTACTCCAACACCAGCTTGCAGTGCCTCTCTGATTGTTGTTGCTGTTTTTTATTAAATCCTAATAACTAAAGTTTCTTGAATAGCTGTTAGAGAGTATGGAAGTTTGTCTCCCCGGAATTAGAGAACCGGAACTGGACAACCCAACTAGCTAGCTGCGGTTCTGACTTTGTTGTCCTGAAACCATAATAACCTCTCCGGTTATTTGTTATTCATCTAGGACATTTTATATGTCACAAAATATTTTACTTTTTTTTAAAAGCATATGTTTCTGTTTTGTGATAGCTTTAGGAGTAATTAGTGAGTTTGATGGGTACAAGTTGTAAAGTAGCTTGTAAAGTTAACAGTAAAAAATTAGCTGCAATAATTTAGATAATTTAATCTATCAGTGAAAAGCACAAGTTTCATTTTTCAAAGTCATATTTCCACCATGTTATTCAGTTATTTAGTTTATCAGCAAAATATTCAGCTTGAATTTTTGCATTTGCAACCTAATGAGTTAACTAGCTAGCTAAATTGTTTATTAGCAAGTTAAATATTTCTCTTTAAACTAAATATTTAAGTATTTGGTTTGGTTTAGTAGTGAATTAATAACCCTCCCTCATGTTTTCATCTCATTCCAGATTAAATTATCAATTTAATTCAGTTAATTTTTGACTGGGTAACTTTACAAATGGTAAGCGGTAGTTTGTGTGAGCGCGCTGCCCTCTGCTGGATAAACTGCATCACTTCCTGTTTCCGGGATCCATCCGGTCCCAGTGTCTGTTCCCAGGCCATTAGGTGAGGAACCTGCAGGAGGCGCTGCGGGGTCTGCAAACCTGTTCATGTTCAGCAGGAGGATCGAGAAGGGCCTCGCTGCAGCAAACAGAAAGGGGCGGGGACGGACCACTGTCAGCCTCTTACCTTATTTGGAAATGGGACCATTGCACTCCGGAAGTGAAGGGGGCCCTATTTCCTATATTATCCGCGGTCTCCCGTTTTAATTTTCTTTTTAAATCTGTGGTTTAACTTTATCTTTAGGAAGAAGTTTCTCTCTCAGTATGTATTTCAACTTCTCTTTTTTATTTACTTCAGCGCAGCTCTCAGCTTTTAACAAATTCCGTAGCTTTCTGTGTACTTCTAAATCTGCTTCTTAGTCGCATCTTTTCGGGCCTGCTACTGCCTCTAGTGGCGTGGGGGTGGTAACACAACTAATATAATTATGTCACTAAACGAGAATACCACAACATCTTTATTATTTACTATTAACTTCGCCATTTCTGGCAACGTGAAAGATAAATTATCTTCTAAAATACCATATTTTTCTTCAGGATGTAGAGCTAATTAGGTGACATAAACAACACCTTTATACATTATAAATAACATCTATATATCTAAATCACTTATAAAAGGAAGAAAAGAAATAAGACATGAAAAACAATATTATCAACAACAATAAAAATGCCATAACAATGTATACATAAGAAATTTAATTGAGCAAAAGTCAATAACAAACAAATTAATTAGGTTCACAGACGAATAGCCAGGGTTGTTAAACAAGCAATAATCCACATTTTTGTTTTGTTGGTAAAGTCCTATATATAGGAAAAATATGATTAAACTATTTAGTCTTCCAAGGTGGAAATTTTTCTTTGACTCTAAAACAATAAAATAAAACTCATTAATAGAATCATAATATCAACAATTTGTGCATCAAGTAAACACTTAGCATGCTACAGGTAAATGGTATCATTTAGTTTGGCTAAGAATAATTATTGCACTGTCAGTGAATGACGTCTAATAGATGTTCTATATTTACCAGAGGAACACAGTAACGCCTTCATGAGCTCAAACTGACGGGAAAAAAAGGATGGATGCTCTAAATAGTTGAGACACAGTTGTTATTGGTTTCACCACTATTTACCTACTATTTTTCCAAGTATTCTTAAAAGATTGTCTGTTAGTCTGCAGCTCATGTGACCAAACCAGCCAAGGAGATGAAAATCTAAAGCCCTCAACAGTTAAAACTTGAGATAACTTAAAACTTAAGTTAAATTTTTAAGTTTTAACTCATTGTTAAAATGCTAACATTACTTAACTAGAGGTAATGTTAGCTAATGTTACCTCTAACTAACTAGAGGTTTTGCACGAGTTGCACTTGTTAGGTAACCCCAAGATCACTGGGTCTTCTTAAAAGATAGAGTGACGTTTCTTAAACAATGTAGCCAGTGTTTTCAGCAAAATTGAGCTGACTGTCCAGGAATGATCCAAGGTATTTAAAACTTGCCATAGTTTCAACATCGAGTGAAACTGGAGCCACTTTCACGTATTGTTTGTCATTTAATTAGCTCTGCTTCCTTAAGAAAATTAAAAGGTATGGTGTTTTGTGAGGGACTTTATCTTTTGAGGTTCCAGTAATGCCAGAATTAATAATAAATAAGACTTTGGTATTTTGATTTAGTAATGTATTTATTAGTTGTGCTACCATCCCCACGCCACTAGAGGCAGTAGGAGGCCCGAAAAGATGCGAAAAAGGAGCAGATTTAGAAGTACACAGAAATCAACGGAAATTGTTAAAAACTGTGAGCTGCGCTGAAGTAAATAAAAGAGAAAAGTTCAAATACATGCTGAGAGTGAAACTCCTTCCTAAAGATGAAGTTAAACCACAGATTTACAAAGAAAATTAAAACGGGAGACCGCGGATAATATAGGAAATAGCGCCCCCTTCACTTCCGGAGTGCAATGGTCCCATTTCCAAATAAGGTAAGAGGCTGACAGTGGTCCGTCCCCGCCCCTTTCTGTTTGCTGCAGCGAGGTGGACTTGGGAGGATCCGGTGATGCTTTCAGGAACAATCCGAAACATAAACACTGAGCAGTTCTAGATTTGACCCAAAGCTCTCCCCCAACATTAAATCTGTGAAATCAAACTTACACTTACAGTTATTCAGATCAGAGTTGATTATGAAACAAACATTTATTACATTTCTAAAGTTTCAAGCCTGAAAATGACTGGAAACTGGCCAATCAGAGATTGTCTTTCAGTTCTGATACGTTGACCCATTTTCACAGAGAACCTAGATCCAGAGACGGTAGATTTCCCTCCAGACGGATCAGAACTGCTCAGCTGAACTTTGCTCCTCTCTGTTCTGGTCCACTAGAATAAAATGACTTTTTAGACTAGAACAAAGGTTCTGTGTGGTTCTGCTTAGTTTGACTCCAGAATCTGGGGTCAAACTGAGGTCCAGAGCTGCCACAGGTTCTGGACTCATGAACCTGTGGACCTGTCATGAAATCTGACTGGTTCTGGTCAGGTTTTATAGGTTCACTGGAGAGTCCAGCTCTGAGGTCAGCCCAGGTTCAGTTTTAAACTGGTACTGGTTCTGCTGTAGCAGCAGACAGCTTAGAACCTTCAGAGTCCGTTTGGGACCAAATCAGAAAAAGTTCTGAGCTTCAGCATGAAGAACAGTCAGGTTGTCTAAAGGCCAACGCACCAAACCAGTAGTAGTACCAGACTGCTAGCTAAAAAGCTAGCTGCGCTAATCCTGAAGCAGCAGTCATGAACATTAGTTCGGCTGATGCTAAATCGCTACGTCAATATGGCGTTTAGCAGAAGCTAAAATGCGAGTAGCTAGCGTATTTGTTAAACATCCTGATTGTATTCTTGATTTGTTCTTTTGTTTACTTCCTGTTTGCTCAATAAAGTTCCTTAAAAACAAGAGATGTGAGTGTATGGTGGTGGCACAGGGGTTAAGCACAATCCACATATGGAGGCCTTAGTCCTCGATGCAGCTGTCACAAGTTCGATTCCTGGCTTTGGTGACCTTTGATTCATGTCTTCCCCCTTCTCTCATTACCCACTTTCCTGTCAGTTAACTATCAAATAAAGGCCACTAGAGCCAAAAAAGAGAGATGTGAGAAAAGGAAACAGAATTGTGTCAACCCCTTCAAAATAAGAGGACGAATATCCGTTTAACTACAGGAAGAATTTTTAGCAGCTGATACCAAAACAGTAAATTAATGAATAATTAATTTCAGGGAAACTAAGTGTGCTAATGTTTTCAAAGTTAGCATAAAGGATAAATGCTAAGCTAACAATTAGCTCCACTATTTGTGGATTAGCATAAGCATGCACACCACTGGTCAGAAACAGTTGAAGACCAGCACCAGTCGGGTTCAGGTTAGCTTCTTAATCAGCTAGACGTTCAGAAAGAGTGACATCACTTCCTGTTTCCTGTTGGTGCGCAATCGGTACCAGAACCGGACCGGCTTCTTCAAACCTGCAGAACCAGAACTGTTGAGAGGAGAGAATCTGCTGAACATCTGGAGGAGTAGGAGTGATGAGGTCCGGTTCGACCAGAACCAGAACCACCCAGAGGTCAGTGAAGGAGGCTCAGCTACATAAAACCAGATTTAATTCATATTTCAAGTCAGAACAGGAAACAGTTTCCTGCCGATGGTGAGGAGGAGCGAACCATGCAGGTGAGAAACAAAACCTCTGCTCTGCAGCCCAGGGGACACGGTCACTGTGGTAACCATGGTAACAGTGGTAGCCGTGGTAACCGTGGTAGCCGTACCGTCAGCTGGGATGTTGGGAATGCTAACAGGAATGTTCAAACCATGAAGACGAGCCGTTGTCACGCCACAGCAGGGTGAGCTGCTCCCAGGAAGTCACTGGAACCAATCAGAACGGGTCAGAACCAAACAGAACCAGGGTCCAGTCAAACCCTCGGGGTGGGATGAGAACCTACCTGAGGATGTTTGGCAGCTCCAGGCTCCTGTAGATGAACTTGTGTCTGAAGGCGAGAGCCGCCGGGAACGCCACGAACTGAACCTTATGGCCGCTCAGGCTGCTGGAGCGAGACGCCAGACTGTAGAGCTGCAGGAGCGCAGAGGAACTGGTCAGAGGAACTGTTCAGAGGAACTGGTCAGATGAACTGGTCAGAGGAAGTGTTCAGAGGAACTGGTCAGAGGAAGTGTTCAGAGGA
>NW_006800684.1:7361-9784 GCF_000485575.1 Poecilia formosa | reverse complement strand
AAAGAAAATTAAAACGGGAGACCGCGGATAATATAGGAAATAGCGCCCCCTTCACTTCCGGAGTGCAATGGTCCCATTTCCAAATAAGGTAAGAGGCTGACAGTGGTCCGTCCCCGCCCCTTTCTGTTTGCTGCAGCGAGGTGGACTTGGGAGGATCCGGTGATGCTTTCAGGAACAATCCGAAACATAAACACTGAGCAGTTCTAGATTTGACCCAAAGCTCTCCCCCAACATTAAATCTGTGAAATCAAACTTACACTTACAGTTATTCAGATCAGAGTTGATTATGAAACAAACATTTATTACATTTCTAAAGTTTCAAGCCTGAAAATGACTGGAAACTGGCCAATCAGAGATTGTCTTTCAGTTCTGATACGTTGACCCATTTTCACAGAGAACCTAGATCCAGAGACGGTAGATTTCCCTCCAGACGGATCAGAACTGCTCAGCTGAACTTTGCTCCTCTCTGTTCCTGCTTATAATTTTGTTGAAATAATAAAATAAACTGAACACAAACCAGGGCATTGTCACATTTTGTAGTCTGGTTTTCCCAGAATGCATCAGTGCACAATTTAAATCCGAACCGGCCAGAACCGCTGTTGGTGACAGTGAGAGGAAGAACTCTCCAGAACCGCCAACATGTTCTGATTGGTCCAATAGAATACAATGACTTTTTAGACTAGAACAAAGGTTCTGTGTGGTTCTGCTTAGTTTGACTCCAGAATCTGGGGTCAAACTGAGGTCCAGAGCTGCCACAGGTTCTGGACTCATGAACCTGTGGACCTGTCATGAAATCTGACTGGTTCTGGTCAGGTTTTATAGGTTCACTGGAGAGTCCAGCTCTGAGGTCAGCCCAGGTTCAGTTTTAAACTGGTACTGGTTCTGCTGTAGCAGCAGACAGCTTAGAACCTTCAGAGTCCGTTTGGGACCAAATCAGAAAAAGTTCTGAGCTTCAGCATGAAGAACAGTCAGGTTGTCTAAAGGCCAACGCACCAAACCAGTAGTAGTACCAGACTGCTAGCTAAAAAGCTAGCTGCGCTAATCCTGAAGCAGCAGTCATGAACATTAGTTCGGCTGATGCTAAATCGCTACGTCAATATGGCGTTTAGCAGAAGCTAAAATGCGAGTAGCTAGCGTATTTGTTAAACATCCTGATTGTATTCTTGATTTGTTCTTTTGTTTACTTCCTGTTTGCTCAATAAAGTTCCTTAAAAACAAGAGATGTGAGTGTACGGTGGTGGCGCAGGGGTTAAGCACAATCCACATATGGAGGCCTTAGTCCTCGATGCAGCTGTCGCAGGTTCGATTCCTGGCTTTGGTGACCTTTGATTCATGTCTTCCCCTTTCTCTCATTACCCACTTTCGTGTCAATTAACTATCAAATAAAGGCCGCTAGAGCCAAAAAAAAAAGAGATGTGAGATAAGGAAACAGAATTGTGTCAACCCCTTCAAAATAAGAGGACGAATATCCGTTTAACTACAGGAAGAATTTTTAGCAGCTGATACCAAAACAGTAAATTAATGAATAATTAATTTCAGGGAAACTAAGTGTGCTAATGTTTTCAAAGTTAGCATAAAGGATAAATGCTAAGCTAACAATTAGCTCCACTATTTGTGGATTAGCATAAGCATGCACACCACTGGTCAGAAACAGTTGAAGACCAGCACCAGTCGGGTTCAGGTTAGCTTCTTAATCAGCTAGACGTTCAGAAAGAGTGACATCACTTCCTGTTTCCTGTTGGTGCGCAATCGGTACCAGAACCGGACCGGCTTCTTCAAACCTGCAGAACCAGAACTGTTGAGAGGAGAGAATCTGCTGAACATCTGGAGGAGTAGGAGTGATGAGGTCCGGTTCGACCAGAACCAGAACCACCCAGAGGTCAGTGAAGGAGGCTCAGCTACATAAAACCAGATTTAATTCATATTTCAAGTCAGAACAGGAAACAGTTTCCTGCCGATGGTGAGGAGGAGCGAACCATGCAGGTGAGAAACAAAACCTCTGCTCTGCAGCCCAGGAGACACAGTCACCGTGGTAACCATGGTAACAGTGGTAGCCGTGGTAACCGTGGTAGCCGTACCGTCAGCTGGGATGTTGGGAATGCTAACAGGAATGTTCAAACCATGAAGACGAGCCGTTGTCACGCCACAGCAGGGTGAGCTGCTCCCAGGAAGTCACTGGAACCAATCAGAACGGGTCAGAACCAAACAGAACCAGGGTCCAGTCAAACCCTCGGGGTGGGATGAGAACCTACCTGAGGATGTTTGGCAGCTCCAGGCTCCTGTAGATGAACTTGTGTCTGAAGGCGAGAGCCGCCGGGAACGCCACGAACTGAACCTTATGGCCGCTCAGGCTGCTGGAGCGAGACGCCAGACTGTAGAGCTGCAGGAGCGCAGAGGAACTGGTCAGAGGAACTGTTCAGAGG
>NW_006800684.1:4514-5529 GCF_000485575.1 Poecilia formosa | reverse complement strand
GATTTACACTCTCTGTGAGGACCAGCAGGACACGCCCCCTTCTCTGATTGGTCAGATTTGATCACATGGGCAGACCCAACAGCTGGCAGCAGGAAGTTCATCCCGGAACCAATCAGAACTGGTCCAGCTGGACCAGCACAGTGTGTGAACCTGGTTTTTATAGCCTGGTGTGTGTGCGCGTTTGTTTGTAATACCTTGTGGGGACCAACTGCTCCTTGTGGGACCGAAGCCGGGTCCCACAAGGAGCAGTTGGTCCCACAAGGAGCAGTTGGTCCCACAAGGGGAAACGCTGTTTTTAAGTCAGGGGTCAGGTTTAGGACTAAGGTGTGAATTGAGTTTTGGTTGGGGTTAGGTATGTGATGGATGCCCTCAGCCTTAGTACTGGCTCTCCACAGGGCTGTGTGCTGAGCCCCCTGCTCTATTGTCTGTACACATATGACTGCACCTCTGCTCACCACAGCAACACCATCATCAAGTTTGCTGATGATACCACAGTGGTGGGGCTCATCTCAGGAGGTGACGAGTCCGCCTACAGAGGTGAGGTGGAGCGGCTGTCAGTGTGGTGCAGGGAGAACAATCTGCTCCTCAACAGCTCAAAGACAAAAGAACTCATAATAGATTACAGGAGGAAAAGAACGGACATTACACCACTAATCATTGGGGGAAAATGTGTGGAAAGTGTAGCTGACTTTCGTTTCCTGGGGGTCCACATTGAGCAGGGCCTCACATGGAACATGAACACCTTCGAGCTGACAAAAAAGGCCCAGCAAAGACTGTACTTCCTGAGGGCTCTCAGGAAGAACAACATCAAGGAGAAACTGCTGGTGTCCTTCTACAAGTGCTCCATAGAGAGCATACTGACTTATTGTATCTGCGTATGGTATAACAGCAGTACTGCGGCTCAAAGGAAAGCTCTACAAAGGGTTGTGAATACAGCCCAAAAAATCATTGGCTGTCCTCTCCCCTCACTGGAGGACTTGCACAGCGACCGCTGTCTTAAAAAGGCACAACACAT
>NW_006800684.1:0-3832 GCF_000485575.1 Poecilia formosa | reverse complement strand
AAAAAGCGTGTCTCCCTCCATTGTTTACGTTTCTGTCGCTGCTGATACTGTCGCATAGAGACGTCGGTCAGTCGACAAGACGAGTAGAAATTTAATTAAAATTTAATTAGAACGGAACATAGTAACCGATAAGTAACTGTAATCTGACTACTGGATTTGAAATAGCAACGCGTTCGATTACTCGTTACTGAAAAAAGTGGTCCGATGTCAGTTACTGACATGGTTAGGGTTAGGCTGTACAAATGAATGGAAGTCAATGGAAAGTCCCCACAAAGATAGCCTTGCAAATGTGTGTGTGTGTGTTACCCGGTTCCCAGAGAGTGGCCCCAGATGTAGAGCGGCAAAGTTTTCTCCATCCTCTGTCTCAGCCAATCGTAGATGAAAAGAGCGTCTGATGTCATCCCTCTCTCTGATGGTGATCCGTCTGAGTCGCCCCACCCTGGTCACACACACACACACACACACACACACACACACACACACACAGAGCTGTCAGACTCAATGCAGCCACTCGGTGTACTTCCTGTCTGCCGTGGTGTGACCTCTGACCTCTGTAGTCGAAGGTCACCACATGGTATCCCAGTGAACTGAGGACCTGAAGGAGGACAGACAGGGGTCAGGTGGTTTCCTCTCAGCAATCAGGAGCCATTCAGCTCATCATCACCTTGTACAGCTGCACCCGGTGGTCGCCGCCTCTGGTCCCTGCGTTGCCATGGAGATAGAGGATGACGGGGTGGGCGGAGCTAAAGGTGGAGCGGTACCAGTTGCCATCTTTGTCCTGAGCATCTCTCCACATCTGAGCGGGAACCGTGTGCCTGAAACACCAGATGGCTTCAGTCAGGACACTGGCCTAGTCAAAGACCAACTAGAGACCAACTTTTGGACCAACTGGATACAAACTGGGGACAAACTGGGGACGTCTCCAGTAGACACAAACTGAAAATTTAAACTAAAAGCAGCATTCTGATTCAAAGCTCAGATTCAGGAACAGAAACAGAAACCAGGAGGGGGCGCTGCTACAATATATCAGATTTATTCAACTGTAAGAAGTTTTTTAGGCAAATTTGACTTTTGAATATCTGCGAATTTAGATGAAAACCTCTAAATGAACTTTACTTTACTTATAAAATAAGTAGAAAATGTCTTTATTGATTTTTAAAAACTTTCATCTGCATTGATTATGACTGTTTAATAATTGTGCGACAGTTTGTTGTGTTAATAATTCAAAGAATATTCAGTATTTCCATTTTAAATCTGGTTTCTCAATATTTACACACTGTGACATCACTGCATCATTTTAAGGTTGATTCTTATTTTTACTGTTTTTACTTTCAGCTGGTTATTAATTTAATTAAATGTTTTTTCCTCAGTAGTTTTGTTACCAGAGCAGCGACTTTATATTTATATTAACTCAGATATGAAAAACTTAATTATTTTGTTCTTGGTTAGTTTTGTTTTCTCTGATTAAAAAAACAAATCAAATCTGTAGGTTCTGTAGGTTCTGGTACCAGACTCCGATCTTCAGGCCCGCCTCAGGCTCCAGGTAGAGGTTGTGTGTGTGGTTCAGCCCCTGATCCAGAGGTCGCTTCAAGTCGATGAAGTACGGCACCCTCACTGGAACAAAAAGCACAGACATGTCACATGACCTCTCTGGCAGCTCGCTATTGGTCCGTTTGTTTCTGCGAAACATCGTTATGAGCAGCAGGTTCTGATTGGTTCTGCTCAGCTGAAGCTGCAGAACTCTGATGTCCCATGCTGCCTGAAGGCAACACAGGAAACAGGAAGCAGTTCACCAGATGGATGAACAGGAGCATCGATGAAGGCCGTGCTCCATCCTGGAGCAGTGAATGCTGGGTAAAACACCTGAATTACTTCCACTAAATGGAACGCGGCTTCATGCTAACAGCTAATCCAAACATCTGTCCTACATCGCCCCCTGTTGGCTGCCATGCAGCGGCGAACCGGCCAATCAGAGCTCAGTTCAAGTCCAACTGAAACTCACCGAAGTTGAGGAAGACGAGTTTGGCCTGGATGGAGGGGAAGAGCTTGATGATGAAGGGGATGGAGACGTAGACAAAGAGCAGCACCATCATCATCCTCTTTATCTTTCCCAGCAGCCCCAGCCTGAGGAGAGAACAGCCAACATCAGCCGACCAATCAGGAAGCGTCCAGCCTCAGCCAATCACTGTTCAGCGCACAGAACCAACACCCGCTGCAGCCGGACAGAGTGGAGCATCTCTCCTCAGACACTATCTCTGTCTCAGGCCAGCAGGCTCAGATGGTTCTGATGGAGCGAGCCAGTGAAACCCGACCCAGACTGAGCGCGCTCAGAACAGATCAATAATTCATGGAGGAAGAAAGAAAGATCAGCAGGATGGTGCTGAGGAGGACCGGGTCTGGTTCCGGACCGGGTCTGGTTCCGGACCGGGTCTGGTTCCGGACCGGGTCTGGTTCTGGACCGGTTCAGTGGGAGGATCATGATGAAGCTCTGGGAATAAAAACAACGACATCAATGCAAAAACAGCAGACAGCCAGTCTGTCCACAAAGAGTTACTGGACCGGACCGAACAGATCCAGAGCGGTTCTGTTCGGATCCAACAGCGGGTCATCTGAGCTGGAAGAAGTTTGCATCAGAATCCGTACTGGGCCCGACCCGTCTGACCTGGTAAACAGAACCAGTAAGCCAAGCCGGCCAGCAGCTGAATGTTTCATCAGGTCCAAACAGAACCACAGAGGTTCTGATCCCTGCTGCCCGACTGATACCAATCAGAACCGGTTCTGACGGACTACAGAACAATGAGGAGGATTTACTGGGTCAAACCAGATGGAGGGTTCTGATTGGATGAAGATTCCTCGGTCACCAGAACCTGGCTGCATCTTACTGAGGTTAAAGGTTCTGAAGGTTCAGAAGGTTCTCGGTCAGTCTTCAACCAGAGGATATCAGAACCGGGCCTGACCCGTCCACATCAGAACCTTCTAGTTGGACTGGCCAGGTTCTAGGTCTGGTGGTTCTGACTGGGGGCTATAGGGAGGGGGCGGGGCCAAGCAGTCAGTGAACGCATCACGGCGCTGTGTTCAGGGTCACATGACGCCAAGTCAGACTCCAGACTTCCTGTTCTGCTCTGAGGTCACTTCCTGTCCCAGTGAAGGTGAAGCTGCTGCTCTCAGTTTCACTTCCTGCGTCGGGTCAGAACATCTGGACCTGAGCAGCCCAGGCCCGGCTCCACTGAGCAGAACCAACCAGAACCGGGTCAGGCTCATCCAGAAGGTTCTGCACCATCCTGATCTGATCTGAGATCACCTTCAGCAGGAGGAGGAGGAGGAGGAAGAGGAAGATCACGTGACCTCCTGAGCCGCTGAGGTCACAGCTCCGTCTGGACAGAACCCGCCTGCCCGGTCCAGATGGTCCAAATCAGCTCAGAACCACATCTTTGGTCTGAGCGCGCTCAGTGTCAACATCAAGACTTAGAAACATGTCCTCCTGTCTCTAAATGTCTTCTGGTGTCTCTAAATGTCCTCCTGTCTCTAAATGTCTTCTGGTGTCTCTAAATGTCCTCCGGTGTCTGACCTTCCAGTCCAACCAGATCAACAGTCTCACTGGAACCAGTCTGACCAGTCTGGCCAGAGACGGTCTCTTTGTCCTCTGACGTCCCGCCCAAACTTTAAAACCTTAAAGATTTTAATCTTTTTATTTAATTGTTCAGTTTATATTTTTCACCATTTTATTTAAACTCCCCTCCCCCACCTGTTTCCCCGGTGCCCACCTCCTGAACGGTCTCTTCCCCCTCCCCCACCTGTTTCCCCGGTGCCCACCTCCTGAACGGTCTCTTCC
>NW_006800683.1:131802-140746 GCF_000485575.1 Poecilia formosa | reverse complement strand
CTTCCCAAGAAGAAATTAACTCTTTTTTTAAACAATATTGATCTACCGCATTTGACAGATGAACAAATTTGTATGCTTGAAGCTCCAAAAGAATGAACCAATGCAATACACCTTTTGGCAAACAATAAAGCACCAGGACCGAACTGTTTTCTTAAACCTGGCAAAGATCCTATGGCCACTTCTAGCTATTGTCTTCTCTCACTAATAAATACAGATATGAAAATTATCTTTAAGGCAATAACAATCACAATTGAGAAAGTCATCTCATCCTTCATTCATCCAGATCAAACTGGTTTCATTAAAAATAGACACTCCTCATATAATATACAGAGATTGTTGAACTTGATGGTTGGTTTTAACAAATAAACAAGACTCAGCCATTGTAACTTTGGATGCTTAAAAAGCGTTTGATAAAGTGAATTGGTCATTTTTGTTTTCAATATTAAGAAGGTTTAGATTTGGAGATTCTTTTATTAACTGGATTAAGTTATTCTATACATCACCAGCAGCAACTGTTACTACCAACAATATAATTTCAAAGAATTTCATCTTACAAAGAGGCAGAAGGCAGGGTTGCCCACTTTCTTCGTCCTTGTTTTCCATGTTCATTGAACCCATTGCAGCAGCAATTCGTCAGAACTCTCATATTAAAGATATCCCAATTAACGCAACAGAACATACATTTTTTTAATATGCTGACAATATCTTATTACTACTGCAGGATCCATATTTTTCAATGATTGAAACAATCAGAATGATTAATCAATTCTCAAAAAGATCTAATTACTCAATAAATTAGAATAAATCTGCACTTCTTCTTTTAAATAATTTAAAATGGGATGAGACAATCCAAACTACACCTATTCCTTTATGCACAATTCGTATTACATACCTTGGGATTAAATTATCTCCTAATTTGTCAGATTTGTTTAATCTTAATTTCATATCACTTCAAGAATCAATACAAAACAACTTGAAACAATAGATAAATCTACCACTTTCTACTTGCAGGTAGAATAGTGACAATTAAAATGAAAATACTTCCCCAAATTAATTATCTATTTTCTATGTTACCCATCCAACCAACTAAAGAATGGTTTACATCTTTAGATAGTATAATCTCCTAATTTTATTGGAAAAACAAGCTACCAAGAATACAGTTATAAACTTTACAAAACTCAAAATAATATGGAGGGCTAGATGCACCAAATTTTTATTATTATTATTTAGCCAATCAGCTACACTACATATGATACAAGTGGTACGGGTGTGGGGTTGGTTGGACCCCATTTGTAAACACAAGGGTTAAGTGGACCCAAAACGAGCAACACAATGATTTAAATAAATTCAAACAACCATTTTGTGGGAAAATGCAACTATCGGATTTTTTATCGGATTTAGTCAAGCGATTAAGAAACATGGTTGCAATAAATCACCAACTATTAAAACTACTCTTTCAGTTTGGTGGAAATTCAGTGATATCAACTCAAATTTTACCACCTCAAAATACATACCACTTGGAACAATCCAGATCTTATGATAAATAGAAAAAACCCTCTTTATTTTAGCTCTACAGGCATTACACATTTTGAACATATTTTTTGATGTAATAAATTCCTCTCATTTTCACAATTAACTAAACAATATAAACTTAATGATACTCAATACTCAATTTTTAAAATATCTTCAATTAAAATCTTTTATGCAAAGTAAATATGACCTGGAAAAACTCATTATAAAACCTAATACACAAATTATGGAACTATTTAAAATTGCATCTAGAAAGAAAACTCAATCAATCTACAGAATGTTAAATAGGATTGATTCAACAATATCCATCCCTACTTTAAAATGGCAAATAGATCTAAATATAAACCCAGATTGTGAATCCTGCATTAAAATTTGCAATAATTTCTCATATATGACAAAAAAAACCCACTAAGCTCCAACTTATTCAATATAAAGTACTTCACAGAATCCACTACCCAACTCAAAGAATGCATAAAATGGGTTTGGCTCAGACTGAATTGTGCAGAAATTGTTCAAAAAATACCCCTGATACATACTTTCATGCTTTATGGTTATGCATACTTGGTCAACAATTAAAATAAATTACATTCCTTTCCAGTAGGTTTGGCTGTCTCATCCCATTATCACCTTCTCTTTGTTTACTGGGAGACACCACCAACTTCATTAATAACGTTCCAAATACTAAACAACTACTCATAGCTGTAACCATTGCTAAGAAAACAATTCTTATGAACTGGAAAACAAGGACCGCCATCAGTGTGACAAATTGGAAAAATGTACTCATTGAACACATTTCAATGGAAAATAAAATAGATTTTATATGATTCTCATATATATACTTAAATAAATTCATTTATTTAATGATCATTGTCTTCGCCCTGCTTTGTTTTTCTTCCTTTTCCTTTTTTTGGCATCATTTCTCCATTCTCATTTCATATAGTTCCTGTATGCAATATAACAAATTCCACTCAGTAGAATTAATTTATCAATTCCATTAATTGATCTGTCATATGTATATAATTACTTGTCTTTCATAATTCATTGATGTGTTCATATTATTGATGTGCAGTAAAATGCTAAGAAAACAGTTGTGCTAATATGTAGGACTAAAGCAGACAACTTTGTTTCCCTGATTTTTTTTTTCTGTCAGGGCAAAAGTTAAATGTTCAAACACTAAATATCAGGGTCACTATATCACAGACTAGCTCTGTGACGATGATGACATTTATCAACAGTGTGCGCACTGATGAGGTAAAAATAAGTTTGTTCAAGGCTTACTGTACATCCTGGTATGCAGCTCCTTTGTGGTGTAAGTGTAAAAAAGCTTAAGCAGCTTAAGGTTGCTCATAATGATTCCCTGAGAATTCTGCTTAAGAAACTCAGGTTCAGTAGTGCAAGTGAGATGTTTTGTAATGTACATGTCAGAACATTCCAGGCACTCATGAGAAATTTGATATACAAGTTTATGTGTCATTTATGAACAGTCTTATTATAATGTTTTCACATCCTTCTGTCAGTGCACTAAGATACCAGTCGGCTCTGTGGAAACATTGGTATGCAAGTCTTTCCTAAGATTTTATTTATTATTTTATATGTGTTGTTGTGTATTATGTCTTTGTGGACAATGAGTCTGTTGAATAAAGCAATCAATTATTGCTAGTATTAATATTTTTTGTTGTTGTTTTTGATTTTATTTTGTTTTTGTTGGTTTGTTTGTTCGTGTTATGTTTGTTTTTATTGCTTTACATACTGATAATGTCGTTCATATTACCATTTTTGCTCACATACTCATACACATACATGCACACACAGTTAATCATACTTATTCTCTGCAACACAATACCCTCTCTTTTCCTTTTTGTTAGTTCCATGATTTTATTTTCCTTTCATTAATGTAATGAAAGGAACATATGGTGTAATGACATACACCATATGTCTTCTATTTTGATATTAAATAAAGTAAAAAGAGAAAAGAAAAAATTAATGGTTACATCCCAGACTTGGAAAGCTGGGATGCATTCCATGCCATGATGTTCAGAAACTCTCAGGCACACGTACATTGTTGGCCCAAGGCATAAGCAAACTAAGCAGCTGCATAGGGCCCCAAAGTCACTAAGGGGCCCCCTCAGTGGAGCTGATTTTTATTTTTTTTGTAATAATTTCTATGTCATAATAATTTCAAAAACACGCAATTTCACTATGAAATTATTTGTTTTTACAATAATATATATTTAATAATGTATGTATAAATTATTATTTTATTGATAAAAGGGGGGAGGGATGCTCTTGGGGGCCCCTCGTGGCCGTGGTAAGTACTGCATGTTTTGCTGGTATCATGAGCTGCAATGAGCATCCAGATGTCCAAAGCTCCAGTCAGAAGTGAAGTAAGCAAAACAATGTCTCAAAAAAGGGCTTATCCTTCAGAGAAGGAGAAAAGAAAGAGGAAAAATAGAAAAAAGCCAAGATAAAGGTTTGTTTTAATGTGCCTTGGTAATGTAATGTAAAAGATTTGTAAAGCTGCTAGTTAGTAGAAAATTAGCTTGAATGAGACCTGGAACAGTCCAGTTCCACAGCCAATCATTTGTGCTAGGGTCTTTGTGTTTGTGTAAAACTGAGTTTAAACTTTAAATGAGTTGATTCTCCTGCTTGGCTCTGTATATTTCTGAGGTATTTTTGGCTTCAAAACGCCGAGTTTGATAACGTTTGATAAGAATAAACTTCTCAATGTTTGACATTGTATAGCAAAATGTTTTTACGTCAGACTACATAGCTGGTACATCGATGAGCTACTCTATGCTGTAGTTGAGGATATGGAGCGAAAGCGGAAGTTCAGACTGGAAGACTCCGCCCCCTCCATTCGCCCATCGACGTCATGCTCATCTCCGACCTCAACACTGGACCTCACCCGGTGCGTTCAATCAGCAATCAGGCTCTGCATAAAGGATCCACACCCAAGCCGTCAGCCGCTTCCCAGTTACGTTCAATCCGTTCATCTGCACGTCTCAGCTCCTCCACAGCTTCGTGATTCCCCGTCCTTCGACCTCGCATCCTGCGTTGGTCCTTTCTTTTTCCCCTCAGACGCTCCTCGGATGCAAGAGATTTCTCCCGGCCCCAGCCTCGATCATTTCAAGCAGCTTCTCCCGCCTATCTCTCACCTGCCTAGGGTTTCATTTACTCCACAATCCACCTCCAAAAAACATAAGCCCTCCGGTCACCTTGTTTACTTTGACCCCTTTGGCCCGTGATGCACGACGCATTACCTCCCGCACAGTCAGTGAGACAAGGTAGCTAACTGCGGAGCTCTACGTGGAGGGAACAGCCTGTTTATAGATGCAACATAAAGAAAAACGACAGAATCAAAAGGGAGGATCTGATGGAAGCGGCAAAAGGCCATCTTCCTTCGCCCATCAAGCTTCTCTCACTTCCGCATGCCGTCATGGTCAGCACCTTTCCGGATTTCCCCCTCTACGCCCGTCTCAGGCTGCCAGGATGCTCCTCAGATACAAGAGATTCCTCGATGATTTCAAGCAGCGTCTCCCGCCTTGATGATTTCAAGTAGCGTCTTCCCCCTTTCTCTCGCCTGACTGGGTTTTCTCCATCTCCCGCTCCCTCGCCACCTACTCCACAATCCACCTCTGGCAAACAGACACGTGATCCCACTGTTTTCAACCTGCACCGTCTTCTTCACCTCAGCGCCTTCGCACCAGTGCCACGCTAAGGATCAGCATGCCTACGATTTCCCTCTCCTGCATGGTCGCTGTCAGCCCGCTCAGCAACACCTCTCTGGTTTTCCCTCACTACACCTGTTTCAGGCTACCAGGGTAAGACGTAGCATTCTCATGTCTCATTCGAGTCTCGCAATACTTCGTAACGCAGACACTTTTCATTAGTTTATCCCCTCCCGAACACTTTGGCCATATATACATGCGCCACTCGGGTTCCAATGTTCAAGGACTTTTATCCGAACATTGACTTAGTTAAAACATCGTCACCTGTTTCTCCGAGGCGCCTTTAAACATAACATTGGTTCAGCAGGTGACCAGCTGTCGCGTAAGAGCTGCAAGGCGTATGTTAGAATCCAGTCAGCCTTGGAGGGATGTCTTCCGTATAAATAGCAGATGCATGTGCACTCAACTGCGAGCAGTGCAGCCCATCTTTAACTGGTCGTTTGGTCACTGCAGTTATCTATCTGCTTCACATTAGTTATTTGTCGCTAGTCAGCGCACTATTCTTTGTCGTCTGAGCTGTATTATAATTTAAGCTACCCAGGCCCGGCAGCACGGGCGGACACTTCAGTTGTGTCCCGGCTGTTCTGCAGGCCCCGTGTTTTACCTACATGGCCAACTCTTTGATATTCCTGCATAGATTTGGTACCGGAGTTTCCTCCCTCTCCCTTATCGCATCCTCTGCAACCGCGTTCTGCAATTAAAACAGTTTTTATGTGCTGTTAACATATCGTAATCTATTTCAAACCGCCTACAAACGCAACTTGAGCCTGGAGATGTTCACACCAGTCGCCAACGGCGTAGGAGCCGCTAGTATAACGCCAATACTTTCCGCAATTTAACCAACCGAGTAGAGTAATGCCGCTGGATGCAGGTGATGTTAGCTTAGTTATGACTAATTTCAATACAACCCCTTAAGCTTGTTAACAATTCGCCCGTGGCCATTATCGTTGTGTATGTTCAGCTACGTAGATAAATTCTGCCTGTTGAAGATTTTAGGTTGTAATTTTGGAAAATCTCTGGCTCAATCTTCTTCTCACGGATCCCAGGTTCTCCCGGCGGGCCGAGTTAAATCACACAGAAAACGAGTGTAGACATCTCAGAATTAGAGTTTAATCCAAGAAGACACACATGAAATTACAACAGAAACTGCAGAACAGAGACATGCATTAATTTACCTGAGTCGAATGGAAAGAAGGAAGAAAGAAGCAAAGACGTGCTTAGACGTCTTTGGAGAATTACAAGAGCAAATCCGAGTAGTTACTGCTGTGTACAAAGTTTTATAGTAAAGGCGTATTCTAGACTTTTATTTATTCAAATAAGGCGTATCTTTGCTCATCCAACCAGGAGCTGTCTCTGATCCTTTTTAAAGTTAGACACTCCCTGCAATTTGTTTTCAAGATCAAGCTCCAACTGTCACCTTTATCTAAACAAAGTGGAAGCAGAGCTTCTCCTCTACTGGCCTGGACTCCTGCTGTTTCAAGGCTTTTCACAGATCGTGTGAAAGCTGGAACTTCTCCTGATGGTTTCCCACACAAAGGGCAGTTCAAAAGATCTCAGCAAACAATCTACTTTATCTACAGGTAACAAAGGTTAACAGGACAGAATAAGTTATTAATCTGAGAACTATAATTAGGCTTTCCAATCAAGACTTGGCAAGTTTTTTAAAACTAGCATATTTTAAATGTACTCCTTATCATGACCTAAACAGTCAATTCAATCAGCTAATCTCGTCTGGAGCAGGGGTTCGCGTCTCGGCTGGCCTTCTCATACCGAGGCATGAATTGTCATTCACCTAATTGTGGACTTTTACCTTGTTGCAACAGCAATACGTGCAGTAGAGTGGCTTGCCAACGTAACATGAAGTCGACTAATAATTCCTCTTCAGTTCGGTTGAGTCTGTCCAGCGCTTCTGCTAATTATTAATCAGCCTTAAATTCTTGTTGATGAGGGCCATTGTCCAATCATTGTTTCTAAAATTTTTTGCTCAGTGTCCATTCACTACTTATCAAAGCAACCTTAAATAGAACTGGTTTAGATGTGGGGGGTTTTTTAAAGCACTCGATTTATAGGATTTTTTTTTTTTTTTTTCACATGCGCAATGTTGATGATTCATATTTCATTCCGGTAGCTCAGTTCAGAACAATCCAGAGGATTTAAATGGTCTGGCAGTCGCTATTCCAGCAGGTGATCCTTTTTGTAGCTTAAGTTTTAGGTTTTTCTTAGCTGAACTCTGGATATTCCTGCTCTACTTGCTTCGCCACTATCAACCGAGCTGTTCCATATTCTGATGTGTCCTGTTCAAGTCCCATGGGTCGCTTCTCAGTTCTTATCTCAAGATCTCCCAGAATCGGCAGATTATTTCCCAGGCCATCCTGCCACTTTCAGGCTATGTAGTCTGTTCTCTCACTTACCCCGGTCCCACACTCAAATGTGCTCATTCCAGTCTCACTTCTGGGCCAATAGCCTTTAGACTCTTACCAGTCATTCTTGTGGGTCTGTCACTACAGCAACCAGCTCTTGCAGGTATCCTAAGCTCACAGCCATTCTAGTCTAAACTCCCAACCCCATTGCCAGGTCCAGTGGAGTTAATTCGAGTGGCACGTCTCTACACGTCAAAGCTTTTCGATGAGTTAGTTAAGATGGTATTTTCTTTCTATTTCCCATTTTAAATTCAGTCTGTCGGGCATGGCCCTTTTTTGGGGGGAGTTGGTTCAGCTTCACCTTCATTTCAGCAGCTCGAGTTTCCAGCTTTTTACAAAATTGTTCCACAGCCATAACCCGTTTCCTGAGGGCCAACTCCGCAAGCAATCCCTAATTGTCGCTCTCATCAGTCGTGTGTTACTATAAAGCTGAACCTTCACCAGTCCGTTTCATGTCAACTGACTTTAATCTTATCTGTTTTTCACCCATGATCATTTTGACTATTGTTGATGAGCTGTCTCCACCTCTGCCCAGTCTAGTTCATCTATTAGACGGCATCGCTCATTTCATGTTTAATCTCAGGTCTAGCTCTAATTTATTAGCGAGGGCTCCCTCAGTGCCTAGGTGAGCATTGCGCATTTCGCTGGTGGTGGTTGGTCTTTTCTTGCCTAAGCATTCTTATCCAGTGATTTGTCCCATTTTCCTTCTCACGCCTCCATGCTCCCACCTACACGTCACATCACAAGCACACTCGTTCTACCGCATCCTAAGTTTTGTGAGTTTCTTTGTCATCTCATTGATTACTTCCCCTCTTGACTTTTTCCTTCTCTCTCCATTGTTAACTCTTTTTCTGTTTTTGGCTTTTCCTCTGCCCCTGCTGCTGGCCCATGTCCCAGCGTTACCTGCCCCTGCAGCCGGCCCATGCCCTAGTCTTTCTCTGTATTAGTCCATGTCTTGGTTGTTTTCTTTTTCCCTCATACTTTTCACCGTGGCTCCCTTACAGCGGGCACCTGTCCTCCATGTTTTGTGTCTCCTATCTGATCCCATCTCCTGCCAGGCTCCGCGCATTCAATTATCCTTCACTCTCTGGCTGGTATTATTTTGGCCCTTTCTCTTAGCAATCCTTCACTCTTCAGTTGGACATCACGATTTCATGAAAACCCCCTATCTATGAAATTTGAATCCTCCTACCAGCTTCTCACCCTCTAATCTTCTGCACTCCATCGGCTGTCAACAAGTTTAGGTCTCACCTTTCCTCGGGCCTC
>NW_006800683.1:123522-130802 GCF_000485575.1 Poecilia formosa | reverse complement strand
GAGGGAAGTCTGGGCCTCCCTTCTGAAGCTGCTGCCCCCGCGACCCGATCCCGGATAAGCGGAAGAAGATGGATGGATGGATGGATGGATGGATATCAAGGGAGACTGAGGCTTACCAGTGGGGAAAGCTGTGAGGAAAAGGGGACCATCTAATGAAGAAAAAGGGCTCACCCTAAAACTACAAAAACACAGCTTACAGGAAAAAAAGATGCTCTAACAAAATAAACACAGAAGACTTGACACTGCCACCACATGGAGCCTCAGAATAAAACAGTGGTGTCACAACAACAAATACAATACAGCAGTGGAGAATGAAGATCGTCTGCAGCACTAAGTTCCTGACGGTGCACATAACACAACTTTGGTTGGACACCTCACATCACTTCCCTGGTGAAGAAAGCACAGCAGCGCCTGCACTTTCTGTGACAGATGATAAAGGTTACCTTCCTGCCCCCACCTTCTACAGAGGAACCATTGAGAGCCTGCTGACCACCACTCGCTTCTATCCAGAACATTGCACACAGATGCTGCTTAGCCAGAGCAAACCACCCATTACACCCATCCTCTCCATGGTCTGTTCATCCGGTTGGAATCTGGCAGGAGATTCCACATAATCTGCTGTAGAACAGCCAGATAAAGAAATAGTTACCTCCCATTGGCCATCAGATTGGTCAACACCAAAATACCCCCTTCTAAGACTGTTTGAAAATCCTAAATGTATTCATTTATATATTTATAGGCACATTGATTTTTCTGTGTGCTCCGGTGGCCAGGTGGTGACATTTTGTTGCCAATTTCACTGTCTTTGTGCAATGACAATAAAATGAGTATGTATTTTCCACACATTATTATTGCAACATCAAAAACAAAACAGAATGAAATAAGATTATAATCAAATGAAAGTTAGGGCATGGAGTAGTTTTTGAGCTCAGATAGTGATTATGACAAAAAAAAATCTGCAAGTTTTGTTTTATGTTCAGTTTAAATGAACAGAAATCGATGCAAAGTTATTGTTATGATAGAAGGACCATACTGTGTGCATGAGGGAAACACTAGTACAGTGTTTCTCAACTTTTTTTGTGCCAGCGCCCCCCTAGCTTTTATCCAGGTCCCTCACCGCCCCTCCACCAAAAAAATTTGCAGGCTACTTTGCACTGACCATTATTTTATCATTAATATTACTATCACTATTGTAGATGTTTTGATTGTTTCTGTATTTATCATCAAAAATAATTTCCCAGAGAACAAAAAAGCCATGGGAATAGAAATTATTTTCACAGGAAAAAATAAGGATACTACTTTGTGTCAAATTTTAATCAGAGCTACATGCTAGTTGATTAGCTTCTTGCTGTCTTCTCTTTTGAGGCTTTTCTCTTTTAATGCGAACCATTTTTTTTTCTCTGTCAGAGCAAAGTGGATCTTCCTCTACCAAATGCAACAAGTAGAATGACAGGGCCACCAAAAAATATTTAAAGCAGAAAAACAGAAATCCCACCCCTTTATTGGCTGATTCAAACAGAAGCTCATAAAAGTGGGCTGGGGCATCTGCTGGGGAGCAGGAAGATAAAAGCAGTTGGGGGTGGAGTCTATCTGTGTGAGGAGGAGTTGCATCAGAAAATTTGCATTGGTATAGGCTAACTGGGTCAAAAGTCACGTTTGCCAGAATTCTCTGTTTTATAAGAACTTAAATTTATATGATGAAAGAGGGCCTCATCCCTTATTAACCAATTGATTTAAGAGAAGGTTCCAGAATCCTGTCTGTTTTATATTGATAAGAAATTAATTTAAATCAAAGCATATGCTTTTATACAATAAGGATTTTATGACGCAGATTTAACAGGTGTTTGTGTGCGATAAGCATTTTATGACGTAAATAAACAGATGTTTGTGTGCGATAACATCGATTTTGATTTGGGCGTGGCATTTTAATCCATCAAACTCGATTAATTAAAATTTGACACAAAGTAGTATCCTTATTTTTTTCACAGGCGTCTACGAAAAATGCAATGAACATTCAAGTTAAAATTGGTAGCCCTAACAGCAGCCAATCAGAGTGGAAAAAATATTCTTATTTTGTGCCATTTTCTAGTTGTTAAATATTCCACAAAATGAGCAGATAAAAGATGTTCAACATGCCAGTTTAAACTTTGAACTATTTTCAAACCGACTGAGCTCTGCAACATTAAAACATGGATAGAACTGTAACTACATTAATCATAGCTCTTCTTCTCTTCAGTGTTTCTGTCAGTTTCTGGAGGTGCAGCTCTGTGCTGCCTTCAGGAGAATGAGACATCAGAGCATCATCCATAAAACTTCACTCACATGGCATTTAGTGTGCAAACCAGAGCTTTCAGTGGAAAAACAAAAGTTCCAGATCCTTTAATGCCATAGAAATATGAGACAGAAACATTGATTATATCTTTATATAGACTTCTCTATTGATTTAAAGATTAATAGTTTTACTGGACAGAAATTACAAAGAACAAATCTGGTTCTTAATCAAATCTAATTAAAAACATGAATAAGTGATAAGTTATTTACTGTTATGATCTGTAAGATATATTTATTCTCAGTACTAGATGTGGTCTCAACAAACCCATGACATTTCAACAATATTGTTTTACTTTTTATCTGGAAATAGTGTGTTTATTCTTGCCATACTCTCCTCTGTATTAATTATTGATCGAAAGGTCTTGCCATACCAGTTTATTCCTCTGTATTTACTTTAGTTTCTTAGTTTATTCTTGCATTTTGTTCTTCATTCATTTCCATTTAGTTTCCTTTGTTTAGTATTATCCTCTCTTGGTTTATTGCTATGTCCACTTTAGTTATTTCCTGTTGCTAGATTTATTTTTATTTATTGACTCTCACCATCATTAATCTTCACTCATCACCTGCTGCGCCGCCTAATCATTATATGTTTCACATCATGTGTTGATTTTTNGAGGGCTCCCTCAGTGCCTAGGTGAGCACTGCACATTTCGCTGGTGGTGGTTGGTCTTTTCTTGCCTAAGCAAGCATTCTTATCCAGTGATTTGTCCCATTTTCCTTCTCAAGCCTCCATGCTCCCACCTACACGTCGCATCACAAGCACACTCGTTCTACCACATCCTAAGTCTTGTGAGTTTCTTTATCATCTCACTGATTACTTCCCCTCTTGACTTTTTCCTTCTCTCTCCATTGCTAACTCTTTTTCTGTTTTTGGCTTTTCCTCTGCCCCTGCTGCTGGCCCATGCCCTAGTCTTTCTCCGTGTTAGTCCATGTCTTGGTTGTTTTCTTTTTCCTTCATACTTTTCAGCGTGGCTCCCTTACAGCGGGCACCTATCCTCCATGTTTTGTGTCTCCTATCTGATCCCATCTCCTGCCAGGCTCCCCGCCTTCAATTATCCTTCACTCTCTGCCTGGTATTATTTTGGCCCTTTCTCTTAGCAATCCTTCACTCTTCAGTTGGGCATCACGATTTCATAAAAAAAACCTATCTATGAAATTTGAATCCTCCTACCAGCTTCTCACCCTCTAGTCTTCTGCACTCCATCGGCTGTCAACCCGTACTGTACTTCTCTCCCTGCATCCCCAAGTCTGCACACAAGTTTAGGTCTCACGTTTCCTCGGGCCTCAGCCCCTTTTTTGGGGGAGAGCATCCCTAATCGGTTATCGGGATGTTCATCGAGTTCACATCAAATCTCAGCTCGAATTTGCTGCCGGGGTCCGAGCGCCAAAGAACTGTTATTCATTGCTGTCATTAAATCTTAATTGTTCCCCTTTTGTCCGTCTGAGTCTTTCCAGATTGAACTGTCATTATGTTGTGACAGCTTTAACAAATATGGAGAAAACATATTTTTTTTATTAAAGTTATGTACTGCAGCTTGAATAAAATGCAACTACATAGCATTTTTGAGAAGTCTGGATGTGTAGTTGCACGTTGCTTTTGACAGTTGCTCATGGGGAGACATTTCAGTATCTAAAGGTAATAGAAAAAATTAAGCAACCTACTTGCATACTGGATGTTAAATTCATGAGCAGTAAATATTGTGCTAATTATCATTATTGAAGCAAAGAAAGCAAGACAGATGCAGGCCTTTAAAATTGTGACGCTTTTTATGGGTCAAATAGACTCAAAAAATTGCGCTGGGGGGCCCAAACAAATTTTTTGTCAGGGGGCCCAGATTCCTGGCAGTGCCTGTGGTCATGAAACCTTGAAAAGGAGGAAAAAGGCTTTAGCAATTAGACAAAGTAATTACTTACTTCAAACAAAATGGCAGCAAATTGTTTGACATCNTTTTTCACTGTTCAGCGTCGGATTCTCTGTTTTTATGCCATAATTCACATCTAGTTCGTCGCTCCGTTTTATGTCCCGCTTCTCCTGTTTCAGAGTTTTGCGCAATGTGCGCGTCTTTTTTTTTAACCCCCTAAGGTGCAGGGCGGTCGAGAAGCGTATCGATGGGGAAAAGGCAAACTGACATAAACCTTTTAAAACAACGGAAACAATTTCGGTATTCTGATTATTGAAATTTAAAAGTGCTGTGTTGTTCCATCACCCCAGTTTCATACAGGACCACTTACAGCTCCGGTGTTATCGCTATAAAATGAACGCCCTCTATCATGTTATCACTATGGAGGGATTTCTTTATTTAAATGGGTTCATTTTTCAGAGGGATACACAGTGAGGGTATCGTGATTTTAGCTACCAGTAGCAGGAGAACGGAGCTGTGCCAAGAAGCTAACAGAAGCTAACAAACACTGAATAGAAGAAAAGCTGCCATGTATATTGTTGCAGCCAAGCATGGATTAATGTTACACAATACAGTTTTACCAAGTTGCTCAAAGTCTAAACTGGCATTGTTGTGCATTTAAAGTGTAAAGTTTACCTTCGACTAAACGCCCCCCAAAGGCATCCCAGCGCCCCCCTTTTGTAAAAATGTTCGCCAGCGCCCCCTGCCGTCCTCTGAACGCCCCCTGGGGGGCGGTACCGCCCACGTTGAGAACCGCTACACTAGTATGATGCTTAACTGATGGTAGAGTGTTCAGTTTGTAACCTTCACTCTGCCACACGTATTGTGGCAGAGCCCTATAATGGAGCCCTATAACTTACTCTTTGGTTTTCATGACCATAAAACAACAATACATAGTTACACACATTTTATTAAAACATTCTTTGGAAACCCAATGAAAAAAACTCAAAAGTACAATTAGCATCCAACTATTCTATTATATTGGGGGGGGGGTTCAAAATGTCTTTCTCTTTCTCACTGTTTATTCAATTTCACATGCTGTTTTTATTTTAATTATGTATAGCACTTTGAAATGCCTTGCTGCTGAAATGTGCTATACAAATAAAATTTGATTGATTGATTGATNTCCAACTAAAGTAAATAAGTTGAGTCAACCACAAAAGTTAAGTTGAGCCAACACATTTGCTTTAAATTGGAGTAACATAATTACATAGTGCTGAAATAAAGCAAAGTAATCAGGTGGAAAATCTTTCCATGATTTTTTTATGTTAATCCAAAGAGTTATTTCTTTCAGTGTAGTTCAGAATCCTACCGTACTGTTGGTTGTTTAAAATAAATAATTCTGTGTTTTTCTTCTATCTCTTTTAGCTAGTTGCTAAGCTAAAGCTAGAGGAAAGAACATGTTAGGAAATGCAAATGAGAGCTAAAGGATATGACACAGTAGGGAACGCCCTCTTTTAGGGCGCAGCTTAGATAAAGGCTAACAACGGAGATCACAAACTCTTCTTGGTTGCCATTCTGTCTTTCTAACTCCTAAAGGTGGCATGAGAAATGGACCAGCTGTATTTTGGTATTAATAAATGGAATTCATGAATTCATCTCACTGACTCTTTTTGAACGTCATACATCAAGAACTTAGCATGGAGAATGGAGAATTCTCTGCATGGTTTACAAATTTTTTATGAATGTTCTATTTAATCTTTTGTTCATACTTTGCCATTATGACCAGAGAAAGGGAAGCTTGTCATGTTTTTTCCTTTATTTACATGATAAATTATTTGAATAGATATAGATCAAGAGTTGTTTCACTTAATATAAGCGGAGTGCTCAGTCCTGTTAATCTTGTCCCAGTTTAAAAAAAGATAAACTTCAGATAGCTTTCATCCACAGATCTCATGTTGATAAACATGCCAAATTTAATAAAATTGATTTTAAAAAATATATTTCTTCTTGCACTATTCAGGACAGAAAAAGAAAGGTGACTGTTCTGCTATCCAGAATAGTCAATTTTGAATATATTTTTGAGCATATGCTAGGAGATATGTTATGGTAATTGAATGGGGTCTTAGCTAGTTGACTTAATGTTTACATACCACCGTCCAGTAAATGGTCAGTCTACAAACACCCTTTTGACATTGTCCTAAAAGCTAAAAAATGTTAATATGTGTGTGTGACTACTTCAACATGAGATTACATCCAAGAATAGACTCATCTGATGGGAGAGCAAACAACTAAAATATAAGTAACAGAATAAATTTATAAATGAATGAACTGGGAATGGTGGACACATGAAGGGAATTGAACCCTACAGGCTGAGACTACACACCTTACTCACCTGGCCATAATGTATACTCCTCCTGATTACTTTTATATTTTTAAAAACAATCTTTTTAGAGCTGCCAAATCTGAAATCGCCGTCAGTACGCTCTTGGATCAGAATCTTGTTTACTTGTCACTTCAGATTAACAACCTTAGATCTACATTTTATAGCCATTTAAATGATGGTGTAAATCAGAAAAAAAATCAAGTCTGAAATTAGTTTATGTTTGGAGCTTAATGACAATGGTGATCTGTCACCATTGTGTTATGGGATGCACTGAAATCTGTTATCAGAGGTAAAGTAATAGCTATTTTATTATCAATTTAAAATTTAGAAATTGGAGGATTTAGAGGAAAAGCTAGTGAGACTACTTAAGATAGATAGATTTTATTACAGTCTCGAAGTCCAGTTTACATAAAAAAGATAAATACAATAAAATAATAAAAAGTACAATAAAAAAGGATCCTAACCCTTCAAGAGGCAATCATACCAATGTCTCCAAAGCATAGATGAGTATTTCAGTGCACTGTATTTAATGTTAGTCAACAGTAGAATAATTCTATTATTAGACTCATTCAAACGACAAATACATTTATACATAAGCTTTCTTAAAACAGCCATCAACATGCTGACGTGAGCAGATACAAACAGTTCACTTGCACTGGTCCATCTGGGCTTATTTAACAAAAGTCTTAGTGCATCTGTTGTTGCGCAACACCCCCCCCCCC
>NW_006800683.1:118398-121633 GCF_000485575.1 Poecilia formosa | reverse complement strand
CTGACTATGATTTTTTATGATTAAATAGAAAAAAGTAGAATTAAAGCAAAGTTTGCAGGACACTATAACAACACACACAACCAGATTAATTTTATTACCCTCTGACTCTGCTGTTGGGTCTTGATGTCACCTGCGTAATCAGTTTTAAAGATAACCTTATTTATTGTTATTATTAAACTAAAATCTCCAGCATGGGGAAGCTCGACTTTTTCTTGACACATCATTATAAGACACCTTCAATCTATGAAGACTGGCTTTTTAAAAATTGCACCACAAATGTGCCATATACAGTGATGTTCATTATGATCTAAGTTCAGTTTCACTTCATCAGAACAGAATCCAAGCTTACGAACAAGGATATTTGCCTGAGCAGATATCATTCTAACCTGACGGTAAATGTCCTCATCATCAGACAGACGGTCTGTCAGCACTTGACCAAGATATTTTCTTCGAGACATTCAACAAAGTTCCAGACAGCTTAAAATTTGGAAATATCCTGTTCTTGTCCTCCTTAGTGCGACGAATCAAAATGATAGTTTTTGATGGATTGAATTTGACGTCATGTAGCTCACCATATGGTGAACAGACATTAAGCAGCTTCTGAAGACCAGCTGAACTTGGACTAAAATCCACTAGTTCATCAGCATACATAAGTTGATTTATAATTGTATCTCCAACCATGCAGCCCATTTTTCACAGGTTTAGCTGCTTAGAGCTCATTCATAATAAATTAAACCATGCATAAAAGGAATAAAACCATGCATAATAAAACCAGTGAAACACAAGGCAAGAGAGGGGCTACCCTTGAACTTGCAAACTTGAGATGTTCAGCTGAAATAAGATCTGTTCCTATAGATTTACAGACAGTTCTTTAATTGCCTGATAGACCTCGTGTGTTTTGATAGTTTCTACATTACTAACTTGGTCAACCTGGAAGGGTTCACTCTGAACACGGGTGAATAGTTTGCTGTAGTGGTGTCACCAAAAGTCTACAATCATATTCGCCCCTGAAGCGCCATCAACAGTGCAAGAGAGAGAGGATTTACTATTACTGATAAAAACTATCAGTAATAAAAACCTCTTTCCAAAAAGAAAGAGGTTTTTCTTTCTTTAGACACGTAAAGATACGTGTCTAACGTATCTTTACGTTAGACACTACGTAAAGATACGTAGTGTCTTTACGTATATACGTAAAGACACTAAAGCCTATGAGCAAACCATGAAGGCTGATTCCTTGGCAAAAAAGCATATGCTTTTTTGCCAAGGAATCAGCCTTCATGGTTTGCTCATTCTGTCTAATGAACCGTAGTGCATATTTGTATTTTGCTTTAGACAACTTTTTCTGTTGTCTAAAGCAAAACCTAGGCAGGTTAACCTGTCTAGGTTAACCTGCTGAGCCCAAGAAGTAGTAGCTTCACGGGCTTCGCTGTAGTATTTAGACACATATGTGTTCCAACCGGGTCCATTTTTAATCTTTATATTACCTTTATTATAAGGCATGCTATAGCTCCCAATAACACTTCCGTTATCTCAGAATAAAATTCAGTTATATTGGTTCTATGTCCAGTATCAGAACAGTTAGTCTATACAATTAACTGCCTCTCTTGGTAATTTAATGGCACATAAGAATTGATCAGTTTGGGCATAGTAACGGGAATAAATATTCAGTAAGATAAAGAAGACCAGTCTATACGTGTCTGATTTTGATTGCTGTTTGCATATACAGTTGTGGGTGTATGATCAAATCTAGTAGACACCTCGAAGGGGATGTGATCAACAGTGGACACATTGTATAAGATATTAATGTAAAATAAAGCAGCATGAGCATCTGCTGTAGTGATACANGTTTCCTGTGAAAGTACTCAGAAGAAAAACGCAGACTTTCATCATGTTACTACAGTTGGTTGGTTGTTTTTGTATGAATAAGTAAATTGTAATGTCTGCAGCTTGTGGAGAATTATTCAGTCCCCATATTTAGATTCTTGAAGTATGAGGTTGAAGAAGAGTTGAATTCATGAATTCCATTTATTAAGATTAAAATACACGCTGGTCTATTTGTTCATGCTATCCTTAGGGTCTAACAGAGCAAAATGGCATCCAACAGTTTCTAGTTCTCTTTGTTAGTGAACATAAGAAATATTGGCAACAACTCTTAGCTCAGTGAATTTTTAAAATTAGCAGTGTGACATTTAAATACTTTTGTTTTCACATGTCCTTAAATCAGCTCAGGATTTGTCCAATACAGTTTTTACCTCCTTATTTCCTTTTTTACCCTTTTGTACACAACACAGTAACACAACAGAAGAAGACAATAACTATATTTAAATATAACTTCTGAAATCTCAAAATTTAACATAACTAGTAAGAGTTCAATTGTAAATATTTAAAACTGAGGTCAAAATCGTATTCAAAATGGAAATCCAAACATTTTGAATTACTCAGCATTTCTTTGTTCACTCTGAGAAATCAGAGGTCTGCTCAGAGCATGTGCAAATTATAAGCACTGACACCATAAAGCCATTGCTAGGTTAAAGCTATTGCTTTAACCCAGTGCTTCTCAATTCCAATCCTCATGCCCCCCTGCTCTGTATGTTTTAGATGTGCCTCTATTCCAGAACAGCTGATTCAAATTATTGCATCACCATCAAGTACTGCAGAAGCCTGTTAATCACCAAAATATTGAATCCAGGTGTGTGGCAGAAGGAAAACACCTAAAACATGCAGGGCAGGCATGAGGATTGGACTTGAGAAACGCTGCACCACACTATTTGTGTTTGGAGAAAAAAAGCAAATAGATTGGTACTATTCTGGCCCGTCTGCCTGCTCTGTTGTCTTGCTCAGCTCTCACCTCTGCAGTCAAGCTCATCTGATCCATCTGCATGCTGCTGCAGTTTAATCAGGCTCATGTCATGCACCTGTTCATCAGCAGTTATTTAGCTCTCTTGTCAGATGGTGCCAGATTTTTGAAAGTGTAAGTGTGAGTAGACATCCAGTGTTTCCTGCATTGCCGGACCACTGTTTGTCTTGAGGCTTTCCATGTCTTGACTTGTCCATATCTGATATTCCACTGATTTCTGTCATCTGGACATGGCCCTGTTTCTATCTCTCCCATCACTAGATGGGTCCGGCAACACCGATGCGTCGGCGCATGTGTCAAGCCCATAGACCAAAACCCGTGTCGGTGCGCGTATTGGTTTCAGCAAGTCACGTGACCGATACAGGAACTGTTTTGAAA
>NW_006800683.1:111796-116566 GCF_000485575.1 Poecilia formosa | reverse complement strand
AGTTGGGCGAAATAACCATTATACATTTTGAGTGTCACTGACACTCAAAATTAAAGGCTCACATCAAAAATAACAAAGAGGAAGTTCAGGCAGCCATTAAAAGGCTGAAATGAGGGAAATAAAGTGGGTGGAGCTGCACCTGGGTTGCCAGGTGAGGGGCTGGACTTGGCTTGGTGTTGCTAGATAAAAGATTGTGATGCAACAATTTTGAGATTCTTGAAACGGGCTGTTTTGCAGTCACCAGCAGACCATTTACTTATTCCCAAAAACGGGAGATACACATAAGGTAGTATGGAAACATACAAAAAGGGAATCTTGCATAATAGTGGACCTTTAATATATTCCCTATCTTTCTGTCTGCTTCTAAATGTGTTCTTTATTTGTATCCTTTGCCATCTGTTAGTGCCTCTAGTGGCACAACTAACAAACATACAATTAAATCTAGATACCACAAATTTGTTAGTTAATTAATTAATTCTGCCATTACTCCCACAGTCAAATATATATTCTCTAACAAAATACTATACTTTCTTCATTTTACTAAGCATGTAGAGCTAATTATATTACCTTAACAAGACCTTACAGTGGGGACAACCACTGGCCAACCTGTTGAAACTGTGGCAAATTTTAAGTGCCTATTGTGTCAGTCCTGGACAGTCAGCTCACCTTTGCTAAAAACACTGACTATATTTTAAGAAATGTTCACAGAGACTATCTTTTAAGAAGACTTAGTGGTCTTGGAGTTGGCCAAATATAAATTCTGTACAAGACAACTGTTGAGTGTTTAACTTTTGAAATCCCTGGGTAAAAGAACGGCCTTTATTTTTGTGCCATCCCATGCATCCCTTACATAAAGAGAACATAAATTTAGTGCCTTAAAACTAGAACTTGCCAATTTGTTTTCAGTAGCAGGAGGTGTTCATTTTTTTCATTATTCACCGCACATACATTCAGTGCACATACAAAAAATATTACGGACTGGCAAATAGCAAAGACGGGAATGATCTACAAAATAATTAACTGGATANTCATATACAGTGATCCCTCGCTATAACGTGGTTCACCTTTCACGGTATTGCTACTTCTCAGATTTTTTTGTGCAGTTTTTTTCCACAGTGTTCTGCGTCCTGATTGACCGTATGATTGGTAAAAACAGTCTCCGCGCTTCTTCTCTACCTGAGAAGTTACGGTATTTAATACAGATTGGCCATTCAGGAGATGGAAACTGAAACTTAGAATGCCTGCTGGAAAAAAAAAAAACTGTGGCCAGAGGCAGCGCAACACCCGACCGGAGTTTCCATCACTCTGCCGTAGATACAGCTGTGAATCTCCCGAGGCAGCTTATTGGAGGAGACCCTTTAATGACATTAATTAATTGATTGTTAATTAATTGATTGTTCATCAATCGGGCCTTAATGTGATCCATCCGCATACCTGAAAACAGGTTTTGTTATTTAGTTTAAATGTAGAGTATGTATTTATGCTGTGTAATAACTGTAAAAAATAAAGGTAACTACTTAACGGATTTCGCCAGTACACAACCGCTAAGAAAAACAAAGCTTCGCTGTAAATGTAGCATTTACTTCATTTTTTTCTACAGCAAAAATTTTGTTAAAAAAGCGTAAAAGGCTAAATTTCAAAATGTTGTAAAAACGTTTTTTTTTTTTTTATAAAAATCTGTGGGGGGCGGGGGGAACTGTCCACAAGGATCCTCATTCCAAACACATTCACTTAAATTTTCACTTTATGGTACATGTTCACATTTTTTATTGTCTGTATATCAAATATATTTTAAATTTAACTGAAGATATGACATAATACAATATATATAATATTCAATAAAATACGAAGACTTAAATCTTATTGTATAGACTAGGTCATCAAATCACTACGTTGCCTGTAGGAATTTTTAATGTCCAGCAGGTGTCAGTATTGAGTGACACAGTATCGAGACAGAATCGACACCGTTTTGCTATGTGTCGAAACGATACATGACGCCTCATCTACCCATCACTACTCTTGACTCCTGGGACGAAGGAGCAGCCTGAGATTGCCTCCACATGGCTGACCTTTTTCTGTGCTCAGACTCCTGATTCTAGTCTGACCCTCAGATATCATTGCCTGATTATGTTTCCCTGGTTCTGACCTAGCTTTGCCTCCATGACCACAGTCCTGTTCAATGACTGGTGGTCCTGAAGTTGGCCCACTGTGTTGCCAGCGTTATTACTCTAAACCAGTTTCTGCCATCCTGCACAAGAACCAGCACTCACCAACAGGTCCTATCCCCCAGCCACTGCCTGGTCATCACAGTCTCGCTGAGGAACTGAGATTCTGGGTTCTGCAGCTGTTGGAGGCTTTCCTTTTGAGCTCCTGACTATAAAGATTTATTCAAACCACTAACCACTTTGTCCGTTATCAGTGGTTCTTGGTCCTGTTCATGGTCTCCTTTCCCAACACATTCCTATTTTCAAACATTTCACTGCTTTACTGTTTTAGCTGAAATTTCAGGTCCTCCGTTTTGATCATTACATAGCTGTCAAAATAAAATCAGTTCTGAATTTTTTTCAGAATTCAACTCTGAAAATACAGGCTATTGTGTTAAACAAACCCTGTTATATTTTGCCTTTTGGAAGGAGAAGGAACTAAGTGCAAAGAAGTAATCTAATAGGAAAGACTAAAGCTACGTTCAATCCATACAAAGTCATTATTATGGATCATTCACGTCATGCAAATCAGTCCAGGAAAATCCCATTTTGTGTGTATTTTCAGAATATGTATGGGGGATTCTAGATCCAACTAGGCTTTCAAGGTTGTCCTGAGTACACAATCTGTTTTAGACAATCATTGCTGATTCTAAACTTTACTACTCCTCTTCAAGTGTGTTTCTTTGTAAGGCTGCATTCTGGCACAGATGTTTAAGTCGGAGATTTAATCCTGCAGGTATTTCTCTGTGAAAGTGCATGTGGAAAGTATTCCCTGCACTTTTTTCATATTTTTCTATACAAGTCTTATTCAGAAATATATTAAATTAATCTCTTTCCTCAAAAGTCTACACACAAACATCCCATTGTGATGATGCAGATTTTGTGTGTGTGTGTGTTTTGCAATATTAATAAAACAAGAAGACTTCTGGTGGAACAATGCCATGATGGCTGCACCTTTAAAAAGTATTTATATAAAGATTGCATACATTTCCTGAAGTGTTTTTTTTAAAGATATGAAGAGACAGCAAAAGATAATTAGCAAAGTCCTAAGACATGGCCAACCTAGATGTAATCTTTCAGCAACTCATATTTTTGGCAGAACAAATAAAAATTGGAGTAAATCATGGGTGAGTTAAATGCAACACTGGGAGAAGCAGAAAAGAAAGTAATATAAGCTGAGGAGAGGATACAAACTGGAGAAGATTGAAGCAGAGATGAAGTTGTACAAGAGAAAAGAGTAATGTTTCACAGAGTCGAAGAGTTGCTCATGAAGAGAGGATTTATGGCTTCTGTGAAGGAGCCAGAAAGGACTTCATTGTTCATCAAAAAGCTACTGCATGAGGGTCTTCAGTTCATTTTCATGTTTATGCTTCAGCTGTCTGAGGAAGAGATACCGGTTCTACATATCGAGAAGACTGGTTGGAACTCAGGCACCAACTGGAGCTCCGCCATGCTCCATCATTTTAAACTTTACAATGTAAAGTTTGGGATTGCAGCTGACTTGGACAAGAGCAGGACGGTCCAAAACAAGAAACACAGCCAACCCAGGCACAGATGAGCTATAAGGTGAAGCTCAGTGCTTTCAGACAAACTCCAACTAAAATCTCATCTCAATTTTTGTTTTTCTTTAGTAATTGACCTTTCTAATATGGACAATGATAAAGATAGATTTGGTGAGTAAGCACCAAATATAATAAATTACCAATTATTATTTAAAGGTTACTTAGAGTAACTCCAGGACGTGGCAAAGTCTCTCCCTTCACTGGACACAGGGGAGGGCCTGTCATTGAGCGTCCACAAGGGGCAGGAGGGTCAGTACACTCAAAAAAATGAACTTAGGGGGTTATTAGATTAATAAAAGAATATCATGTACTTTTAACACAATAATTTCATGTTTTAAACAAAAACGTGATAAAATCATGTTGAACAAACAAGAAATTTATCAACTTAACGTTTATGAAATTGAATCATGTTGAGATAACACGATTCATTATAGTCAGACTGATCTTGTGCTGGAGGCGACGAGCGAGATNGGAATGATCTACAAAATAATTAACTGGATAATAGAACAAATAACAGAAATAAACATAAAAATAACCAGGTAAGTAAAAAAACAAACAAACAAAAAACAATGAGGTATACATAAATGGATGCATTCAAAACAAAGACAAAATACAGAACATAATCAATTGGTGTCACAATAAAAACAATAAAATTGTTTAACATATGTGGATTAGGACATTCTTTTTTCTTTTAACCATGGCAGCTATTTTCTACTTTGAATTATTATTTTTCTGTTTTCTGATGTTGGTTGAGAGAGAGAAAAAAAGCAAACAAGTAGATAAATAAATAGATAAAAGTATATTACAAAATAAATAAAGGATAACTTCAAAAAAGAGAGAAAAAACACTATGTGGTCTTGTTATTATTATTACTATATTATTATAGAGGCTTCCATTTCCCATCTCCTGAAAGTGGTGGGTTGAGTGTTGTTCGTTATTCTGCAATAGCCAGCCACGCCCTAACCTCACCACTGACTGACTATTGACCAGTTCTCTGTCTAACA
>NW_006800683.1:109210-111663 GCF_000485575.1 Poecilia formosa | reverse complement strand
AAAAACAATAAAATTGTTTAACATATGTGGATTAGGACATTCTTTTTTCGTTTAACCATGGCAGTTATTTTCTACTTTGAATTATTATTTTTCTGTTTTCTGATGTTGGTTGAGAGGGAGAAAAAAAGCAAACAAGTAGATAAATAAATAGATAAAAGTATTCTTGTCTGATACCTCTGTGGACTGTGAAATTTGTTGATATTAGATTGTTTGTTACAACAGCTGCTTTTGGTTTATTGTAAAATGTTTTTATCCAGTGAATAAATGACTGTCCAAAACCAAATTTTATGAGAAATGTCCAATTTACTTTGTCAAATACTTTTTCTGCATCTAGTGAGAATGATTTTGTTTACTTGCCAAATGTGTTAAAAATTGCTGATGCCTTATAACACTCACAAATACTAGAGAAGAAAGGGGAAAAAAGTAGCAGTTATTAACCTTTATCCTTAACTATAAGTATCATTTCTCTTTAAGTGCATTTTAAAACCTTTTTCAAATATTAACTGAAACACTATCACTTGTCACCCGCTGTTGCATTACGCTAACCATTTATTTAATTAGTCATTTTCTTTCCTCCTTCCACAATTGGCCATAACTGACTTCTTTCTGCTCTTTAAGTATTCTGTCGTCTCGGGAGATCTTCCAGATCTTATTTCTGAAAGTTTGCAGTGAACTGACTAACAGGCCAAGTGGAATTGTCCCAGGGCACACCAACCAACCCTATGCACACTGTCAACAAGAAAGTCTACCTTTTCTTTATCCTCTGATGCAAGCGCAGTGAAAGATATTCATCATTACCTCTGCTCTGATGTTTTCCCCAGGTGTTTCATTCTTGTCATGCAGCTGTAGGTTCCATCATCTCCTGTAGCGCTTGGCATGATCAATTCCTTGCTGAATTTGACATTTTTCACTCCTCTTTGTGCTATTGAGGCACAGAGTTGAGGCAATGTTAAGCAAGCTAGCTAGTGGTTAGATATTCTTCCAGTAACAATTTATTTTCACACCGACTGTTTTTCATTCAATCTTCCTCTTCTTTCTTATGCATGAAAGATGCCTTGATTAAAATTGATGATGATATTTGGTTTAGTTGTCTCTGTTTACGAGGTACAATTTACAGTCTTGGAGCTCCTCACAAAACCTCCGCTCTGGTCGCCATCTTGAGACTGACTTAATCAACAATTAAACATCAAACATGGTTGGTTCCGGTAAAGACGTCTCACTGATAGGATTGAGGCCAAGGACAACTCTCCCCCTAATTATATAATTAACTTAAAGTTTCAGAACCAATCTTGCTGTTTTGGGAGGGAAACGGGTACTGGACCAAGCTACAATAATACAGTGATGGAGAAAACTGATAAACCGAGACCCCACAGAAATACCCAAAGGCAAGCAAACAACAAGGCAGCTGATGATGAAAACATAAAGGAAGCTAATGCAAGTGTGGCGGTGGATGTCGCCGTGCTGGCCATTGAGATTCATGCAAAGGTTGCTGCCATTGTGGAATATAAATTTTTGGTGTTCTCAACGAAGTTGAACACTATTGCTGCAAAATTACAGAGAGATGTACAGAAACTGGAAGAAGCAGAGAGTGGTATCTTGGATGCTGAGGACAATATAGCTGGGCTGCAGAACAGATTGCTGGCTATAGAGAACAATGTAGCCCATTGGCCCAGGTGGATGACCAAGAGGCACACTCACACTGAGACAACATAACTGATCTTCAGTGTTAAGGAAGGTACCCAAGGAAAGAATGTACAGGATTTTTTTTTTTTTCTTTGAAACATGTTTACCTGAGCTCCTGAATCTTGAAACTACAAAGGACAGGATTCGACTGGACAGATAGATGTCACAGAGGCCTTGGTCGCCCCACACCCACGGGTTGTCATTTTTGAGACTTCACTACCCAACTGACAAAATGAAGATACTGACATCTAATGAGAAACAAAGATTAGAATACAAAGGTAACAAAATTGTCATTCACCACGACATTCCACAAAATATCATCCAACAAAGCAGAAGTTTCTACTCTGTATGCAAAAATTGTCAAATTCCGGATGCAATACCCAGCCATACTGTGCTTTTCTCACAACAATAAAGCGTTCTTTCAACACAGCAGAAGCAGCAGCTATGGACCTCCAGGCAATGGATAAAGTCCCGTGATTATGTGGATCACATAGAATGTCTGGATCCACTGATATAGTGAGCGTTGCTCACAATGACAGTTCTGTTCTGCAACAGACCCGAGTGGCCTTATTTATTTCAGGTCTAAAGTAAATTTGGACTGAGAGAGGCTTTTATAAAGTTTGTTAAACTTATTTACCCTTCTCGTAAGGCCTATGTGTTCATTAATGACTCTAGCTCTTTGGAATTTTCATTGTAAAGATATACCTGACAGGGACACCAATAGACCCTTTTCACATGACGTCAGACAACATCCGTTTTGACTCGATCCA
>NW_006800683.1:101238-103761 GCF_000485575.1 Poecilia formosa | reverse complement strand
TGTCCCACAGCTGATTCACTGAAATTATGAATCACATCAGAATATGTAAATTATTTAGCATATTGCACTTAAATCAATATTTAAAATGCTTTTCTAAACAACAGTGTTGGAAGATGTAAGTGATTTTTGTGAAACTTTTAACAACACAGCACTGACAGGCAGCGGTGTATACGTTTCCTAACTGTGGCTAAAGCTGCTGCTAGCTGGTTTACTCTCCGATCGGAGGCTGTTTATTTTATGCACAGTCAGAGAATGGTGGATTGACATTGAGTAATAACAGCTATCTAACACTTAAATGCTGTTATTATTAACCTTACCTTTTATTATATCCTTAAGATAATGAGTATCCATGAATTTTTCAGTCAGGTTTCCCGAAGCAAAATCACACCGGAAGTAAAGATACACCGCTTTGAGTTATGGCGGCCAATGTCTGACGTCACTGTGAAAAGGGTCTATTGTCCTCTTTAATATTTGCATTGGCCATCAAACCATTGGCAGAGTCCATAAGTAACAATAATAATATAGTGGGACTTTCAACTGATTTGATATTCCATAAGATAGTTTTGTATGCTGATAATGTGCTTCTCTTCATCTCAAAACCGGAAAAATCTTTACTAGCTTTAATGTCTATTATTAAGGATTTTTGGCTCACTGCTGGGCTATAAAATTAACTTGGATAAATGACGAGCAATGCCGACTGGTTTTAATGATGAAATCCCTTATTCATCTACCTTCCCATTTTCTTGGTCTGATTCAGCATCTGAATACCTGGGGATTGATTTAAAGCCTAGTTTGGGGTATTGCTGAGAAACAATTTGACTAAAGTACAAAAAGAAATTCAAAGACACCTTAGAAGATGGATAAGTCTGCTAATTTCATGGATGGGTAGAATAAGCTTCTTTTCTAGTTTTTTTTCCCATTATAATCCTTACACTTCAGTTTAATAATAATAATCAATTTAATTTGTACTGCACTTTTCATTAGAAAAAATCTCAAAGTGCTACACAGTGCAACTAAAATCGTAGATAAAATCAACATCATAAAAATCAGTTTGTATCATAAACACAGCATAGAGCCAGTGCAGTTATTTAATTTTCAAAAACAAAGTGTTAAAAAAGAAATAAAACAAAATTTAAAAACATCAAACATAAGATGAACTTACAAAGTGAGGAAGGGCAAACATTGTGGAGGAAAACATGAGCTACAATTCTTTGGGATAACCTTTGGAATTGCCTAATCCTAACCCTTTTACTCATGATATTCTTTGTGGTACTTAACACAATCATGTCCAAAAAATCTAAATGACTCATTGTAGCAAATTATGTGGTTAAGATCAATCAGGACCATTAATTATTATTAAAGGAACTGAGTCTCAGGTGGTAAATATTTCCATCTAAATTACTGTATCAAAATACAGTTGAGTAAAATAAGCTCAACAAATAAAACAATGTTGAGCTTATTTTTATGCAAACTGAAAAGAAAAGTTGATTATGGCAGATACATTTTGTCAATGTATATCTGACTTCTTTAACCATAGACAAGTGAAATGTAGTTAGGTCTTTGTCAGGGTCATGAACAGAATGCTGTTCTTCTCTAACGACAATATTTCAGAGCCCACCACATACCACAGAGATACACTATGGCTACTCTTATAAATAGCTTTAAAGAACATGAATGGCAGAGTAGTTTCTGAGGAGGAGATTCACAACTCACTCAAAAATTAAAAAGCACTCGGAGTTTTCTGGTTTAAAAAAAAAGAGCACTTTCTTAACTTATAAAAATAACAGGGATATTTTCCAAGTTGACTTCATACTAAAATTAAAATATAAACATTAATTTTGTGGTAGAAAAACTGTTTCACTCCTCACTCATTCACCAAACAATCAGATCAACCACAGCAGCTGCTTTAGCTCGTAAATCACAGCAGGAAGCTAACCTGACAAAGAGGAGGCCCTAAACAATAAATAATAGATCTGTTTGCATAACTTTGAGTCAATAACATCATTTAGCAAATAAATTACTTAATAGGCTCCAACACCACATGTCCTCTCTGTGGTGACTCAGATCCCAAAAATCTGAAAATGGTCACCTGAAGAAAACGGACACCAACTTTTCTGTAATTTTGTAGTGTTTTAGTGTAAAATACACCCTCCCAAAAATAAAATTCTGCAAGAGTAGCGATACAGATGTCTGACATCTATTCTTCATGGCATTTCAGTTTTGCAAAATTAAAATGAAATGCCATTAATCAGAGGTTGCAGCACAATGTTGGGCCCATTTAAACTGAATAGAAAATAGGCCTATGGATGACTTAACTAATTTATACAAATTGCAGAGAGAATGTACATTTTGCATAGTATGCACCATAATGCATAACATTTCACAATGGATTTTTTAAAATATAAATATTTACATATTTCTTTTTAAAAAGTCATGCAGCCTAAATGACATCTGTAATGGAAAATTAGTCGATTCTTTTCTCTGCAATGACTGTTTTTCTGGGCCAGTCGACTAGTTGCAATC
>NW_006800683.1:96984-100477 GCF_000485575.1 Poecilia formosa | reverse complement strand
TGCGTATTGAAGCTTTTAACCTGGCAGCTTTACGCTCTTATAAAAATATGGTTTGACTACATCTGGAAACTAAGACCAAGCTTCATCCTGAGGATCTGATAGAGGCGATCTCTGCCGCCGTCTGCATGTCGGTTCAGAGAGCCGAACCGACTCTGAGTCAGCAGAGATCCTGCTGCGCATCGGGCGGAGGAGCAGCAGGAGGAGCAGCAGGAGGAGCAGCAGGAGGCTTCGTTGAATTCAACTGAACGGGATCCGTTCATAATAAGTTTAGTTTGTGATGTTCCAAAAGCATCATTGTGGTCAGTGTGATAATTTGACTCCTATACGAGTAGCTATCCAGAGATCATCAGCATCAGCCAGTGTTTGGAAAAAAAACAAACAAAAAAAAAAAGTCATACCCGACTTTGTATAACGAACTTTTCTCCGCTGCTCACGAAGAATGATCTGTTTATTGCTTTTAATTCTGCATAATAGACTTAGTTAAAGCGGGAAGAGGGTGTCAATATTTGCCGTGAAAATAGCTGATAAAGCCTCCAATTAGTTCTGAAGAGTTTTTGCACTTACGTCACTATGACGTCACCGCGACTAGTCGACATCGACTCGACTATAATCATGATGTAGTCCACCTTAAAAAATATGTAGTCGTTCAACCCCTACGACACATCTTTCATGACAGTAATTTTATTTCTCTTTAAACACAAACGTGGGCAGTATGGTTTAAAATGAAATGCAGACCCAAATTTTGCTTTAATTTCACTTTTTAATCAATAATTGAAAAAAAAAAAAAGTCATAAGCATGCAATTATACATACACTGGATGGGAAAGGTTTGCGATGTTAAAAATATCACTATGTAGCTAAAATAAAATTCAATGGAGTATAAAAAGTAAAGACTAGAACTTCACACTAATTTGTTAACTGACAAGAACAAATGCAAAGCAAGTAAATAGATGGAAAACAGAGCAGTATAGTTTTAATAATTTCTGGCCATTTGGACTCTACCAATGTCTACGGGATTTCGTTTTTTCTCAATCTACTTTCTACAGAGCACGATTTGAATGGCCTTAAATAAAACCAAATACAGACATTTAAATTCAACGATGATTAAAGACTGCTAAAGCATGCATCATAATAAAAACTGTACTTTAAGCTCTTCAAATATCAAAAGTTAATACAATCAATACTGCAGATGTTGCAGTGTAAGCAAAAGAACAGACTAGGTGCTGCGTATCACATTAGGGAGTCTGTGAATATTAACATTTCTCATTAAAATAAAAAAGACACTGTTGAAAACCTGCACTTGCCACTTTGGTAAGAGATCTGTCTGTCAGATCTCTTAATAAAACATCATACCATAGACAACTAGAGTCATGTTTAAACTTCAAACTTACACCTTCAGACTACTGAGCACAGACAAAGGGCATGGGAGAGAATTTGGGTATCTAAACAAAAGTTCTGCTGAAACAAAGTCACTACTATCACAGGACTGAGACTGTGTAAGGTAGTCACATGTAGAACTTTAGCAATGAAAAATTGCAGTAGCTCTATACCACCCAATCACTTTTTGTTGTTTTTCATCTGTAAAACCCTGCAATTTAAGAATATCTTAAAAATGATAGAAAATATGTTAGAAAAACAGCAACAACAAAAAAACATTCTCATTGTGACATCTTGAGTTAAGCTATTTGGTCTCAAGATTATGAACTACAGGTTAACACAATGTTTTGGTTTTCAAACAAAAACATTTACAAAAAGCCTTTTTATAACAAAAACAAAACAATGATATACACTCTGCTGAAACACTACAAAATATAGAAAAATATCACTATGAAAGTTGGCAGATGACTGACTGGGCTCAGAGGTGCCTGGTCTCTGACCAAGATCACATGATGGAGCATCCTCTTTTGGCAGCGTGAGCATCTTTCTGCAGAGTAACAAACATTAAAAATGCTTTAAAAAACCTTTTCAAAAACCTTTTCAATTCCTAGAAGTTTGAATAAATGAAAATTGCGAAATGGATTTAACGGCTACGTTGAGGGGCCCTGAACTGCTCCGATTTGGCCCATAAATTTTAATGACTTGAACCAGTTTGATTTGTTAATGATGTCTCGCTACAAAGAAAGTAAGAACTGTGCATTGGTGTCACTTAGTAAAAAAATAATCTTGCTGCAGTACTTAAAAATTAAGGGTCAAATAAAAAAATTGATGTTGGATGTTTTTAATAGCACAATATTTTGGTGTGTGAAACATGATGGTCATTCTCTTGTCCTTCAAACTGCTGACCACCAAAGAGTGGTCAGCAGTTTGTGTACATATCTGAAAATAGTTAAGCTGCCATCACATGACTGCCAGATAAGCTGGCACATTGAAAAACAAGAAAATTAAGGAGAATCTGTGAAAGATCAAGTTGGTGATGTCTGAAGTATGTTTGTCAGTTTTAATGAGCTTCCTTTGTGAAAACTCACATTATGCTACAGATGACTGGGATGAGCTTCTGTGTCTTATAGGGGTATGACCAGTTAAATGCTTTTCCCAGGACATCCCAAGCTTGTTTTCTCATTTTATTTTGCTTGTTATAAACAGGGTTTGTACACATTAATGATTCCAAAATTGAAAACCCTGAAAAGATTACTTAAAATTATTTTGTCATTGTACAAGAAAGCGCAACAAAATTTAAAAACATTAAAATTATCAGATAATCTGGAAATTAAATGTTAACGCTTCATGAGTTTTTTTTATTTAGGATCCACAAACTGAGTATTCTTACAGTGGCCCCCACATCACGTGGCTTGCATCACTAAACCAGTATTTAGAAATGAAATAAATACAAAAAACAAACAAAAAGATAAGGAAGACAACATCGCAGAATACATGTAATTTTAGGTTAAACATAATGCAATAGTGCAATATATTAATTTTTATCATCCTTTAAAATTTTCACTATCATTAAATATAACGGTCAGCATTCAATTCCAGAGTGTCCCCAAGTGGCCAAATGAATCACATAAATTGCTTTAAATTTTCCTTTAGCTTCAGACACTTGCCTCTCCTAGCAGTTTTATCTGCGTGCGATTTACAAGTAAGGTATAGTAATTTTATTGAGATAGCACATTTTCAGCAACCAGGCTGGTTTAATGCACCTGGTTCCAATGTTGGGTTAATACCCAACATTGGAACAAACCTTTTCAGTATGTCAATGTTCTTCTTAGGCCTTCTAATCAAGAAGAACATTGACATACTGAAAAGGTTTTTACTACCACCAGGGAGAGAACCAAAACATGCAGGATGCCGGTCCTCGAGGATCGACTTTGGTCTAAAGTAATAATAAACTAGACGGGGCAAGAACTCACACATCAGGGAAAGACAGCACAAGATGCAACATTCAAGACATTGCTAGCGAAGGCAGTGACGTCAGGGGAATGTATCTGTAAACCAGAGGTTCCCAAACTGTGGGGCGCGCCCCCTAGGGGGGGCGCCGTGTCATTGCAGGGGGG
>NW_006800683.1:90453-96249 GCF_000485575.1 Poecilia formosa | reverse complement strand
AAAAAGAATAATTTAAACATAAGTATGTTCATTTCTATGCAGCCAAAACTTGGCTAGTCCATCATCTGCATGACTTACTGCATCACTGCAGCGAGATGTGAATGATATTAGGTGTTCAGGAAGTTCAGGTAGCTTAAGGCACTTTTCCACTAGCCCGCCTCTAACTGCTACGGTCTCAGTCCACCTTGGCCAGATTTATTTTCCATGAGCAAATCCGGTGCGGGTCAGCCCAGCTGATCTCAGATTTTAGTACCTACTTAGTACCAAGAACCGATCCCATTTGATCGACAGCTGACCTACATTAACGTGTTGGCACGTGATTTATGTCACTGACAACTCCAAAACAACTTTTAGCGTTTAGAATTTAACTTTAGCTGTGGACCGCAGACATGCTATCTGCTATCAGAAAGTTGTATGGAGGTGTTTAATTATGAGAATAATCAGGAGCAGCGACAGGAACACATGCAGTAACTTTTGCAACACAATGACTGTAAATTAGCAGCGGTCATTGCAGCTCGTTTCTCTGAAAAAGAGAGAAACGGTGCAGCTGTTGTCAGCTTTCTGACGGAGCTGCAGTTTTGCATCAACTGTGTGAAACACTGTAGCTGTTGTAAACGAATATTTTACTAATTAACTAATGTATCAATAACTCTTATGATTAATTGAGTAATCGGATAAAATAATTGATAAAAATCTGGCATAACACCAGTGTTACTATTGGATATCAGTATCAGTCCAATTTTTCATTCTTTAGCATACCTAACAGTTACTTTTTTGTAGTTTAGAAAACTAACTTGTAACAACAGCTCATTTTTTAAGTTAACCTGAAGAAAAGCTATACAAAGATCTGAATAAAGGGCTCACAAATACTCTTATAAAAAATGTCTCTACTCCAGCTTTTAGTTTATTTTCATCGTCAGTCAGTTTAATAGATAAACTCTCACCTTGCCCCAAACCTGTCAAGCTTTGGGTTTGAGAATATGGGAAATGTCGCCTGGAGTTGGGAGGTTTGGGCGGGGGGCAGGCGAACGTAACCTGGGGGTGGAAATACAAACGAACAAACCTAATGTGCGTGTGTGTGTGTGTATGCGCGCGCGTGTGTGTGTGGGGGGGATGGAGACACGACCAGTAGACCAGGGTCGAAAGTAAGAACGGGTGTTTACGGCACCTTAGTTCGTCACACTCAGAAACTCATCTACCAGCTGTGTACCGCCACGATGATATCTGCCACCCGTTTATTGAGACAGGGATGATAAGAAATTTATTGTGCAGTTCGTCCATAAAGCTACACTTACATTGTAACCATCAACTACTCAGCCGCCCGCCATGTTCAGTCTATCTGCTTACCTGTATAAATACTCCTGCAGTGCTCTTCCCGCTGTTCACTTTCAACCAGCAGCTCCCAGAGGAAAAAGGCTGCCATACTCCAGACATCGTGCCAATCATTTTAAGGATGCTTATTGGTCCCCCAAAAACGATGAAAACCCGGGCATTATCATCAATCAATAAAATCCCCACGGGCCGAACATGAAAATTGGACGTTATGCTGCTAACACTTAGCTTTGGTCAACAACTCAGAGGTTGAAGTCAGAGCTACACATAACGCAAATAATGTTCTGGCCGGAAAATAAAATATAATTTAACGAAGCTTTGAGGCAGGTAAATTTTCCTTGAGCAATTTTAATAATCGAGGTACTCGAATCATTTGAGGAATTGTTTCAGCTCTAGTAGCTACATAATATTAGTTATTTTTCCACAATTCCGTCCATGTTTTCCGCGTCGCAGAAATCATATGACCCTAACCATGTGAGAGGGACAAACGGTTCTTTACAGCTAGTTAATCCTTAAATTTAAATTGTACGTCAGAAAAACTTGATGTCTGCACAATCACATTTGAATTTAAAGCATTAGAAGCAATAGGACCCAAAAAAAGTCTCCACTAAGAGGAGATGTATTCCCTAAAAAAGGCTTCAATAATTTTAACTATTTGAAACAAAAAAATAGGACCCAACCTGCTGTTGGAGGTCTTTCTCAATGGCTTCTATACCATAATCATCTTCATCTCCCTGATCATCTTCTTCTGCTATCTTGTATTTGGTGATTCTCTTTGCCACTTCCTGTCAAAAAATCAGTGTCAAGTAGAATTCAGAAAATTATTAACATTATATGAGTAAATTTGACACCTTTGCCTTAAGTTTGTGAAAATACTGTATAAAAACAATAGTGAAAGGCAACAATTTAATAGCATTATGTAATTAAAACTTTACCTCTCCCTGAGGGTTCATCAGCACCATACTAACATCTTCTCCTGACCCCCAGGATGACTGGTTTTTCCACACTAAGTCAGAGGGAGGTTTGGAGCTCACACCAGCATCAGACGCCCAGATCTGCACAGAATGTATAAACACCACTAACATCCATGCACTCAATCCAAAAATATACAGATCAGCAGAACAGTAGAAGTCTTTATCTTATTGACATTACAAACTATGCTTTGATAAAGTTTTTGGGTTTTTGGTAACACTTTATTTGAAGGGGTGTGCATAAGACTGACATAACACTGTCATGAGCATGAACGAGTCCTTATGAACATCTATGACACTTGTCATGAAGTGTCATTTGATAAATAATGACATTTTCAATGCAAAGTTGCATTAAAAGTCCATTAAAAGTCCCAACTTTGCATGATTTTGTAAATAATGACATTTTAATGCAACATTGGCATTTTTAAGACTTTCAATACAACTTTTAGAGCAACTTTGCGTTAAAATTGTCATTATTTACCGAATGATACTTCATGACAACTGTCAAACATTCATAAAGACTCGTTCATGTTCATGACAGGTGTTATGTTTATGACAGTGTCATGTCAGTCTTATTCACACCCCGTCAAATAAAGTGTTACCGGGTTTTTTAAACTGATATCAATATATGGAAATTGAATAAGTTTTTCAAACTACCCTTCCAAAGAAACAAAAAACTTTAAAGTGATTTTAACAATAGATCTTACCGTGACTTTATGCCCAGCTTTCAGGACATATTTGGGTGTGAACTTGTAAGTAGACGCAACATTTCCAACATTCTGGACCATCTCGTAACCCACCATGGCCTGGTCCTGATACACAATTATTTACACTTAGAAGATAATACTAAAACAAAACATTTGCAAGATTTTAAATTGTCTCTTGTACACTTGTTTAATATGCGTTTAATATGCTTATTTTCTATGCAAGACACCACTTGCATCTGATTCTATACACTGACATAATTTTTGTCTGACATACAGTCTTGGTCTCAATGGTCTATCTACAGTGTGCGAGTGTGTGGCAGAAATCCTGCCAGTATTAACACAAGCCGTTCCAACAGTAAACTCAAAGCTGCTTGAAAAAGGATTGCTGTTTCACTTTGTCCTAGTCTTTCTGTATAGAAAGACTAGGACAAAGTATGTCCTACTTTGTCCTAGTCTGCACATCTGTATGCACATCTGTCAAGTTTTGGGTTTGAGAATATGGTAAATGTTGGGGTAGGGGTTGAGAAAAAAACGTAAAACCTGGGGAGGCTGGGAGGCAGAGGGGGAGCGCGACAATACGGGATATTCACAGGAAATACCAATACAGGAGCATGGTGGGAAAGGGGGCAAAAAACTGTACTCTCCCAGCCAAAACGGGAGACTTGACAGGTATGCTTCTGAGCTCCTACCATGGGGTAAATACTAGTGCCGCCAGTCGATTAAAAAACTTAATCAGGGGTGTGCTGTGGTGGCGCAGGGGTTAAGCACAACCCACATATGGAGACCTTAGTCTCCATATGTGGGTTCCAGCTGTCACAGGTTCGATTCCCGGCCTTGGTGACCTTTGCTGCATGTCTTCCCCCTTCTCTCATTACCCACTTTCCTGTCAATTAACTGTCAAATAAAGGCCACTAGAGCCAAAAAAATCTTAAAAAAGAAAAAAAACAAAACTTAATCAGATTAAAAAGTAGATGTGTAGTAGTTGTGCTTCAGGTGAAGGAAAATTCACCCAGGGTTTCCCCCAGAAAACTCACTAAGCCTGGTGGTTGGGGTGCTGAGGCGGTCTACAGGGACCTGCCTTGTTTTTGTATTAAAAAATGCTAAGTAGACAGGAAATGTAAAAATATTACTGGGTAATTGTATATGTTACTGGAAGACATGGTCAGTGAAATGCTATTTAAAGTAACAACTATAGTCTTAAAAACAACAAATAAAAATACTATTAAAATAAACATCAATTATTTACACTTCTGTTGAAACCAAATTAAGCCAGGCCCCTAGGACGTTCAGGGGCCCCATAAATGCTAATATTTTAAAGAACCACATATATGGATATTTAATATTTGTTTATTGAGAATGTCAACACTGTTACATTTTATTTAATGGTTTCAGCATAAAATTGTTTAACATTTAATTTTAAGTTTTTAAGGAGCTGAGAAGTTTACCTTTTAAAGATCAAAGAACAATCTTCATAGTTGTTATAGCAACAATATGATGGCTGTGAGCTCAATAAATTTACATTTCAGTAAATTACAATTACTAATCATTGCTTTTCAACACTGCCAATTAAACAACCCCCAGCAGGATTTTGTTCACCCAACCAAAGACAACATAGTCATGACATGACATATACAAATATACTTAAACTATATATACTTATACTTACTTTTACAAAGTAAACTTGCCAGCTCCTTAAAATCTTACATATAAATGTAAGATTTTTCTTTCTGCTCTGTCCTTCGAAGGAGCAGGACGCATTCTCTGTCTCCCTGTCCTCCCTATATTCCCTGCTCAGTGTCTGTCCTATGTTTTCAGAGTCTTTCTTTTGAATAACTTCCGAAGTTGCAAATTATGGATCTTGTCAGCTGGTCTCTCAATGCAATAGATGCAATTTTTTCCACTGGGAAACCAGGTAAAGGGGAACCCTCATGTCCCGACGAGACATTCTTCGCTGGATATACGATGGATTCTACATGGAAGTGGAAGACTGTGTGCCTGACGATGCTGTCAGTTGAGGTTGTTGAAGATGTGTATATGATTGGATTCATGATAACACGTTTTCTGCTTATTGGAGTTGGCAGATACCTGGCTTATCGGAAATTTCAGAAGATACCGGGGGCAGTTTTGGCAACTTCGAGGCTGCTGGGTACGATTGATGGGATCTGCAGAGCAATCAACATTCAGACGATACGGAAGCTGAGCCGCAGAATGAGTGCGATCCTTGAACAGGACCGTGGCCGGGCAGCGGATCTCTGACTCAGAATGGATATGGTGTGACCTTGGAGAACATTGTTCGCTCGGATTAGGCGGAAGACCCTAAATTCAACTGTTTGGATTTGCCACCGAGAAGCACCAGCGAGACTTTCAAGGAAGGTATTAAATTGATGTCAGCCTGACCTAATCAAATTATTGCTATCGGAATCTGGCTCCCCAGGCTGGCCTTGGCTGGCCAGCTATCCTCCCCTGGTTGTCTAAAGAAGGCTCTGTTCTGCTGTTTTGTCTATATGTGTTTATATGTGCTTATGTGCCGAGGTTTTTTTTTTCTTCATCTCAAGCTCTGCCCTGCAAAGAGCAGAGTGAGACGGGGTGTTTTTTTCCTCTCCTTACCTGATTTTTTTTTCTTCTCATTTTTCCTATTTCCTCCTGCAAGGGCGGCGCCTGTCGGGCTGCGAGGCCTCAGCCAACTATCCCACAACTAGTTTTTAAGACTAGTTGTGGGTTTAAATAGCGTTTCATTGGCGATGTTTTCCGGTAACATATAATTAGTAATATTATATATATAATAT